>NC_041381.1:497484781-497541343 GCF_002162155.2 Triticum dicoccoides
GATGAACCAGAGCGCATTAAGAATGCAACTCCCAGCTGTCTCTCGACCATTTCAGGCGGTTGGATGAAGATCCTACGTCTTCTAACCCTTCTTCTTCCTCGTCTCTGATTCTTCCCATACAGAACACCCCACTGGCCGCCGACCGGACCACCGGCCCCCACCGCATGTGTTCCTCCGCCACCCCCACCCCCCCCCCTGCCCCAACCTCACCTGCGTTGAGTTTTCTTCGTTCGACGAGGCCCCACAACCACCCGAGCCCCTTCGTTCACTCCAGCGAACTCCGGCGAGCTCTGAAAAATCGAGTGACCCAATTTTGAAATTTAGTCTATTGTGATTTAACTAGTGTGGAATATAAAAGGGGAAACCATAAGCATTGGGAGTATAGTGTTGAGAGTGCCATGGCGGATCTGAAGGTGCAAACCAGACAAAGGCAACTTCGCAACCAAGACAAGAAATCAGAGTAAAGTAGTGGCGATCTATTTTCTTGTTGCGATAAATAAGTTGAGCAAATATGAAAGAGTACCGCCTCTGGTGCGGCGCCGTGTATGCATCTCCTGAGAATTTGACGGTGCCGCGGTAGCGATGGCTGTCAGCGGCGTGGAAGCAGATCTAGGAGGATAGACGGTGGCGGCGGGGCGCGGTGGAAGAGACGGTCGTAGGAGCGGCGCCGGCAAGGTGGACGACGATGGGGATGAAGCGAGAGGATGGGATGCAAGGATCCCGGTCCGAAGTCGTGGATGAGAGAGGTCGATCTCTTGTAATGGATGGCGGCGTCGGTGTATCAGCTCCGGTATGGTGGAGGGGGGTGGTGGTGGATGGGGTGGCGGACGGCGGCGGACGGAGGAGGGTGGGGTGGAGAGGGTGTTTTGGCGCCCATGGAGTATGAATGGGGAAAAGGGAGGTAGAGAGGAAGGGGGGAACCATGTATTCAGGGCGAGCTTGTCTCAAATGCGAGGAAATTTACAAACGTAGCCCCTGTTTCAAATTTTTACTACATCACAACAATATTAGTCGGTTGGGGATAGGATGGTAATCTCGCATGCACCGAATATTTGCCGACGAGAGTTTGTTTTTGGCTCCCACCGTGTATGAATATGAATTGGGGAGGGAGTCGATTTCGGCCGAGGACACACTGTGTTTTGGCGCCCACCGTGTATGAATCCGGGTGAGAGGCGGTTACGTCACGTTTGGGTGAAATTACAAACCTACCCCTATCGAAACCTATAGAAATCCAGCAGATAGGCTTTGCGTGGCAGGGATAGGCAGTAGTAATTTCCATCTCACAGATTTTGGTTTCGGGCAATTACTGCAAGTTTCCCTGCTTCGTTCAAATTTTGCAGAGTGCACGTTTACCGTGCCAACTCAATTCGAATCTCGTTTGTATTCTATTTTTTTGGGCGGGATATATTTTCAATTGGAACTGCATTCTATATACATCATTTATATATATATACTTTCAAAAGCACAACAAAGAATTCTGCTCCTTTATATGTATAATATGATTTACAAATACAATGATCTCAAAATCTGAAGGTTGAATTCAAAAAAAATTAACCAAATTATGTTCTACTAAAATGTATGGATCAGTAATATCTACATATTAAATAACATAGATGTGCGTGAATTCATATGAGTATGCATGTTTGATAGATCAATTTTGGTTCGAGTACATGTATCATCATCTCGAATTCAAATATTTGAATCCCTTTTATGTTCACTCCTTTCACGCCCATCTCTCTCGCATGCATGCTCCTTCAGGTAGCTATCACTCTCTTTTCTCCATCTCACCCGCACGCTCACTTCATGTTTCTCCTATCCTTGCAAACATGGTCTCTTGATGTCTCCCTTGAGAAGTGTCACACTCTACCTATCATTATACATTACACGGTTTTCATTATCTCTCACGTCTCTACTGTTCTCTGGTATCACTCGGTACCTAAGCTTTCTTTTTCACCGCCACACACACAGTCTCCACTCGTCTTTCACTTTGTCTTTCTCTCTATGGGATTCTCTCACACACCCTATATGTCTCTACATATGACTCATACCACTAAAATTACTCTCTCTCTCTCTCTCTCTCGTGTAGACACAACATTTCTTGCGGTCTCCTTTTCGTCTCCATCCCAGACTGACATTATTCATTTGTTTACCGATCAGACACCCCCCCTCTCTCTCACACACACACAACTCCTGCTTCCACTCCCCTTCCCGACTACTGTCTCTCTCTCTCACACACACACAAAACTCTCGTTTTCGCACCCCGACTCGTATTTCTCTCACAAACATTTATCAACTAGCCTCTAGATAGGTTTATACACCCGCACACTCGTGCTTCCACTATCGCATACATGTCTCTCTCCCGCTCCTTGTATCTATGTAGATTTTTTTCCCTTCTTGAGACACGCCCTCTCGATCGTGCACACACACACACTATCGCCTCATTTTAAGCTGATACCTATCGCACACACACTCCTTGTGTCTTTGTCACACATGCACTTCGTCCTCCTCCACTCTCCCTCTCTCTCACACACACATGGGCTTTTTGCAACAACCAGCAAGATGCCCATGCGTTGCACGGAACATCAAGATGCATTTGTATGAGTAGTTTATCTTGTGGGGGAAAAGGATGAACGAGGGAAGGCCTTATTTGCAAATGTGGAGAGGTGTGTGGGTATCTTTTTGCAAAATTGCCATAGTTCCTTCCTATCCGTCAGATATAGATCGGACGGCCTATATTGCAGGATGGCAGGCACACGATCATCACCGAAAATGCTTTTTATAAGAGTAGGGATAAAAAAATAGAGTTGGTGATGATGGTGGACCTGCCATCCTGCAATATAGGTCGTCCGATTTATATTTGACGGATAGGAAGGAAAATATGGAAATTTACCCGCACTCCTCACCACATTTGCAGATAAGGCCTTCCCTCGTTCATCCTTTTCTCCCACAAGATCTTGATGTTCCGTGCAACGCACGGACATCTTGCTATTAAGAGTAGAAATTAGACATATACCACTTCTCGAATCTTGAAACCAACAACATTCCTCCCTTATCTCATCAAAACCGCCAAAGGAATATATTTTGAGTGAAACATAACATATTTTTAGTGATATACGTATTTCAAAACTAGACTTTTTTTCTATCAAAATGGTGAATATGTATTAATCTACTTTGATCGTGTGGCAACGCATTGGCACATTGCTAGTAGTTATTATAATTTTTTGGACACCAGACAAACGGTGGAGTACATATACGAAGAGAAGAGGCGCACGCACGCAGTCGGCCTCTTGCTGTCTCGCACACATGAGTGTTACGTAAAGGCGACTTGAAAAAATAAACCCTAAAACCCTAGGTGCACGATTGCTGCATTCGCGGGTACCGGGTACGTGGTGGAGCACCATTGTAGGAATAGTCGGCTCGTGTGATAATTTGATCCGTAGGAGTTGATGGTCGGGACCACAGGTGAACGACTTGGAGCGCGGTGGCTCGCCAGTTGCCACAGATCGAGTAGCCACGTTTAAAATATCATTTTTAGCGGGGTTAAGAGTTTCGATTTTCAATGGCGCATTATAAGTAGTAAGTAGTTTTTAGAACGATTGGTATGGAGCGAAAAGGGAATTCATAGTACTACGTACCTCGTTGGCGTATGGTTGTATGGGTTTATGTTGCAAGATGTTGAACCTGATAGTTCTAGAGCAAATACTATGGTTTAGATTTAGATGCTGGTTTTCAGTAATGAAAATCGGAAGGGGAAACCCTTCTTTGATTAAAAAAACCTACTACCTCCATTCTGGTTTACTAGTCCCCATCGTATTTTGGGTCAAAGTTTGTCCACGAATTTTACTTGTAAAATGTGAATGGAAAACGAGATTTTGTTATACCCAAACAAAAAGGACTGGAGGGAGTGATTGCTCTGACACGGACGCGACCTCTCATAGCGCAGGCATTGAACCATCGCGCCGGCCAAGAGGGCCGCACTCACTGCAGGCCCGGCTGAGCACGCCTCCTCGCCGCGTGCAACCAGCTTAAGACTGCCCCGCCTGCCTTCATTGAATCCACGGGTGTGCCGGCAACACATACTTCCACGAGCCGACAGGCATTTTAGAACACAAAAAATGACTAAAATATAATTAATGTACGCATGGTCTTGACTTGTTGTACTCGCACTAGTAGCAGGAACTAGTAGAGGTTTTTCTTTATTTATAACTCTCCTCGCATTTTTTGGCTTTGAAGTAAATCATGGTTGTGGACATTATGTATGAATGTGCAGATATCTGTGAACATGAGTTTGATGTGGAAGTTGAACTTGGAATGTCGGGCTTGCGCGTGAACTATACCATGTCCAATGCTTCGTCTGTTATTTTTTGGAAAGTAATTATTGTTATTACATGACCCAAAAAATATTTTGTGCAACATTAGTAGATGCACGGACATCACAACAGGCATGCTGACTGGATAAACATTTGAACCTAGCTATTATGAAGGAAATTTTGTATTGACAACAGTTTTAGATAGCAGGAGACGCCTAGCCTGCTCTTCCTCTGCTAGCTTATTTCTGGCTTCTTCCATCTCTTCTTTGGCTTGGGTGAAGAGAGCATCTGATTGCTCTTTTCGCTTCTTCAGGAACTCTGCTACATTCTCAAGGGCTGTTGCACGCTTTCTTTCAGCCTTTACTAATGCCACGAGGACACGAACAGCTGACGACTCCACCTGGCTTGTGTGTAATCCAGCATCATCTGGGAATTTGCACCTTGTGTCTAATCCAGCATCATTAGGGAACTGGCACCTTGTGTGTAATCCAGCCTCATTTTGGAAACATGATCTCGAGGTTGACCATACTTCCCTCCTCGCAGGAACTGCATCCTGACATGAAGTTACTTCTTTTTTACATCAATACTCAGAGAAACCTAGATCCATTTAGTAGAAGCCAGATGAACAGAACTCGGAGAAGTGAATTCAAAAGGAAAAAAATATATAAAAACAGACTACAAGGTGAGAACACCCACTTCCTACATCAAGCTAAAAACGAAAGCATTAGTACGATTTAGACTCTTCTTATTACACATGGAAGAACACCAGGCTTAAGAGAAACAGAAACTGCAACATATACACATCGAAGAACACGAGGCTAAACGAAAGTAATTGAAAGGGTGTTACTTACCAAAGCTCGTTTTACAGGTTCGGTGCAGCTCCTCTTTAACTTGCCACGCTCCTTGAAGATGTCCCCAATATCCCGTGTTTGGTCTTCATTGCTCCTCTGCAAGTTCGCACTCATGGTTTTAAAATCTCAACATGGCAAGAGAAATATACTACTAGTAATACTCGCGCATCTTGTGGGCAACATTAAAGCACTCGTCTGCCATGTTAGAGCATCTCCAACAGAATTGCAATGCGCGGCACTTTAAAAAAGCGTTTACAGTGATGAGATTGAGAAGTAGAGACTAGAGAGTAGAGGATAGTTCTCAGCATAGATAGATAAAAAAGATAATTCAACTACTCCTCGTCGTCCGAATCCTCCTCGGTGATGTCCCCCTCCGATGTCTGACTATAGGCGTGAAGATACCGATTGTCGTCGGATTCCCAGGGCGACGCTGCTCCTAGCCACATGTTGAATTGAGCGTCCGCTTTTCGCCTACGCTTGTCCTCGCGATAGGCGGCTCGCTCCGCCCTCCTCTTATCCCTCTCCGCCCTCCTTTGCGCGTAGAACTCACGCTCGTTGATGATGTCCTACGGGAAGTGTTGGCGCCACAACGCCATGGCTTCCTCGTCGATCTTGCGACGTCGAGATGGTGATCTCGCCTCCGGTTGTCGCGACGATCCTCGTCGGTGCTAAGCCACGGCAGAGGCGCGAGCTCCTGCGCCCGCTCCCGCGTCGGCACGTTGGGGAAGTTCAATGTTCTATGAGGCCACCGGAGGCGCCACGCCGCCGCGTCGTACGCGCAGGCAGCCTTGTTGGAGGTGTTGAAATTGCCGAGGCTGAGGCGCATCCCACGGAACCGGATCTTGGCGGAGAAGCCGCCGGAGGGGCGCGTGCCGCGGTATCCCCAAGTTTCCCGGCGACGCATCGGCATGGTGGCGCAGCAGCGGCAAGGCGAGAAAGAGCAGGGAGAGAGCGGTGGCGAGGCACAGATAAGGGAGAGAGCGGTGGCGAGGCACAGAGCGGTGGGAGGGCGTTGGATTTTATAAAGCGCACCGGACGCCGCGCGCCAAAACTAGCGCACGCCCGACCGCTTTTTCCCGCACGCGCGCGATCCTTTCCCGACGTCTCTGCTATCTCTACTCTCTTCTCTAATGTTATATTGATTTAATATTTAATATTTAATATTTATCTCTACTTCTCTACTATCTACTTTTTTTCTCTATACTTTTTTTATAAAAAAAGAGTTGGTGATGATGGTGTGCCTGCCATCCTGCAATATAGGCCGTCCGATTTATATCTGACAGATAGGAAGGAAACAAATGGGAATTTTGCAAAAAGATACCCATAACCCTCTCCAGATTTGGAAATAAGGCCTTCCCTCGTTCATCCTTTTCTCCCACAAGATAAACTACTCATACAAATGCATCTTGATGCGTGCAACGCATGGGCATCTTGCTAGTTCTAAAAAACTTTCCATCATTTGCCACACTACTGTTTGCAGATGAAAAACCTACCCAAGCACATCGCGACATAGGAGCGACGCACAATTACAAGCTGATATTCTGTTGGACAATGGAGTCTATAACCATTACTTTTACGGGAACAATAGCACCCAAGAAATTTGAAGGGTAGGTAGGAACAAAATTGGAACTGCACATTTACTGCTAAGTGATTCAATACACATATTACCAATTGAGGAGGAGAACGATGGTCGCGGCGGACTCTGTGAGTCATGGTCGGCAACGGGAGTCAGTTCATTGTCCACGATGGTGGTACTTCTGTGCTTGGTGTCTGCTTCCGGGAAGTAGATTCGAGACCGTGGAAGACGATGTCGGGGAAGAGGCTCCATGTACGACGACGATGGTGGACCGGCTCCAGTGCGGCGTATGAGGTCGTCAATGAGGCAGATGCGCTGCGGTGAACGAGTGCGCCGATGTAAAGGGGAGGAGCACGAAGGTTGCGGTGCCGTGGAGAAGTCTATTTTGCGGTGGGGATAGAAAATGAGGAGTATTCAGTTGTACTACTCTGGGTGCCGGGATGGGGTTGGCTGGGTAGGGTGAACCTGAAGTTACAAAAATAGCCCCCTACCAAGCGTCATCCGTAGGCCTGTTCCGAAGGCTATGATGGTAACTTCCCACTGCTCGAATCAGGGTCACGGGAGATTTTCCCGCCGACCTTAAAATTTTGTGACACTGAACTCCCCGTGTGGCGTGTTGAGTGATTCGGCTAAGCAACTAGCGAGTAGTAGTAGTAAACTCTGCATACTAGGTTTGACTAAAGTCAAACTTCCTAAAGTTTGACCAAGTTTATAGAAAAATATAGACATTTACCATAACAAATATGTATGATGTGAAAATAGATTCAATAATGAATCTAAGGGTATTTATTTGTTATTGTATATGTTAATATTTTTTGTTATAAGCTTTCTGAGAGTTTACAAAACTTGACTTTGACCAATGCTAATACGCGGACTTAAATAAAAATGGAGGGAGCACACATTTGTTTTCTTAGTTTGTAGTGAACTAATCATTTGTTGAAATTGTGAAATAAATGTATTAGGCTATTGAATTCGAATGTAATGGTCTATACAATTGAATAGTTACAATCAATGTCGAATCCCAAGATGTATACAAGGTCTATAGTACTTCACAACATGCTCAAACTCACATAATCCCAGTCAAATGAGAATCTAAATGCATTTCATAGTTATTACTTTGTAGGATGCAACAAAACCAACCATAACTCTACATCAGCCATTATATAAGCAACATTTTGACATGTCCCAATGTGTGAATGAAACGTGCAGAGAGAGCTTTTGAAGATTTAGCAGATAGGGCGGGAAAGATTGTATGTATGTGGACGAGAGAGTAGGAGACAAACCTAACGAGACAGAGAGAGAGAGAGAGAGAGAGAGAGAGAGAGATGAAGAAGTTAGGTCTGTGAGAAAGATGGAGACATGTAATATACGTGAGGTGTGTGTGCATCCGGATTCTGTGTACGTGGAAGGAGAAGAGACAACATGTTTGATGAGAGAGCTAGAAAAACATGGACGAGAGGGGAAGGATCTCGTGGGTTGAGGGATTGATAATTTTGTGCGGGGGAGAGAGGGATTGGTAATTTTGTGCGAGAGAGAGAGGGTGGGGAGAGGAGTCAGTCATCCATCGTCACATCACCCTGCTTCCAAATGGCCCCGCATTCTCTAGTGCGGTGTGGTCGCCATCTTCGATCTGATCGATGCCCTCTTTGAAGATTGAGGTGTTGTGCATGTTGGGGTGCAAAGAAGCACAAGCGAGAGTGGTCACCATATAACCTTGGATGGGGATGAATTGTGTGCTCGGGGGAGGGTGTGTGTGTGTGTGTTGTGTTGTCTCTCTCTCTCTCTTTCTCTCTCTCTCTCTCTCTCTCCCTCTCTCTCTGTGTGTGTGTGTGTGTGTTGTGCTGTCTCTCTCTCTCTCTCTCTTTCTCTCTCTCTCTCTCTGTGTGTGTGTGTGTGTGTGTGTAAGATATTGAGAGAAAACAAACTTAAGAAGAGAAATGGGTATTCACGAAGAGATTGTGCGGGCCTAGAGGTGGGCAGGGCCGGGTGAGGGTGTCAAAATGTGTGTGTTGATGCATGTGTTGCATGCGATCGTGCGAGGGACGGACGAATCGAGAGAGATGGTTGTTGTGTTACGGATGCTCCTCTCTCTCTCACTCTCTCTCTCTCTGTCTCACACACACACAAGTAATCTAGAAGACCGTTCTCTCATGTATACACAACGTATCGGCATCTATCTATGTCTCACTCATGCATGATCATTTGCACATTCACACCTCTCTATGTCTATATCACACACACACCGTCTCCACATTGCCCTTCCGCGACAACACACATATGGACACATACACACGTTCTCTCTCAGTCACACACACAAAATCAGTATTAAAAAAAACTAGGGCACACCTAAAACTTCCAAATCCAAATAAACCCGAACTGGAGCTAAATTCAAATATATGGAAATATTGCAGCGTCAAGAACTTTTCCAGGAAAAAAAAGTTGAGTAATATTCGAGGATTGTTTTCACACACACACAAAAAGGTTCGATGGATGTCCTTCGAGCACGACACGGTGACGCACAATTTGATCGACCGCGCGGCCGCGGTTCACGCGCTTGCACAGGATTTCGTATTGTGTCTGTGGTACTAACTAATAAAAGCGCTGCCTAAGTCTAATATTTACATGTACTAGTACAGTTTTCTTTTAAGTTTGACCAACCTTATATAAAACTAAAGTAAGCTCTCATACGCGCACTCATCAATATGCCGCCGCCGATGTTGCGCATGCCGGCGCCTGCCTGCTCCGGCCAACAATTCTCGCCCATCACCGCCGTGTCGCTGCCATCCCTGTTCCATGAAGCCGAAGGCTCGCCTGCTCACGTCGTCTGGAGTCCCTCCTCGCGATGCCGCCGCGCTGCCAAGCACGCGAGCAACTGGTGGAGCCGCGTCTATGCACGCAGTGTACAAAGAGGAGGACGAGCGCTTGCTCCAGCACACCGACGAGGAGGAACTAGCATGTCATTGTCGTCTCCGCCAGCGCGGAGGAGGCGCGCATGGTGGCTGTCGCGGCAGAAGCTGGTTGCGCGCGCGTCGAACCCGCAAACCAGGTGCGAACGCGGAATCTACCTTCGAGACCTTGAATGCCACGTGGATCCTGCAATCTGAAGGAGCAATTTGGGTCAGTCGACTCTTGTGAGCCATTTGATGCAACATGGATAGCTAGAAGGGCTTCTTCCACCTCTTCTGACATCTTCTTCCTTTGCTCCGTCGAACTTCTTTCACAAATCAACTGACCCAAATTATACTACTAGTACGAACGTATTAAGTACAGTAGGAACACGAAGATACGAGCAGTAGTACCAACTGCAAGAAGAACAGTAGTAAGACATAGTACTAGTGATATTGTATGTACTAAAGAGTTCAAATAACAAGAAAGAACATAAACATAGTTCTGCTTGGGCCTCAACACAACACCCCCTTTAAAATAAACTAAGCAACTAGTTCGCTTGACACTGCAGTAGAACCAACATGAGCGACAGCACTGCCACCTACTCGGAGTCCGAGTCCACGTCCTCGACTTTGTCCTCATCCCTCTTCCTCTTCCTCTTCGCCGATGCTTCTTTGCTTGAACCGGACACTGGGCTCTGCTTCTTCATCCAATCCTTGTAGATATTTAAACAAAAGTAGGCATCCATTGCTGCGTACAGGATGTGATCTTCATCTAATGTCTTCGACTCCCATGCATGATGAAACTCGTGATGAGGTTTCTTCAGTTTAGCGTATGAAGGATCAAGCATGGCTGCTGCCAGGGTCAGCATTGAAGGTTGAGAGGAGGACACCAGGCTTGCCTTTTGGAGATCGAAGGGCTAGCCTACAACGAGACCTATCCGACGCAGGACATATCTGTTGTTCTTAAAGTCTACATTAACGAATTTCACTCTTTTGTCCTTGAGGAAGTTTTTAAAATCCTCGCACTCAACGTCGGCATGGCATATGTGGTAGACCAAGCAAACGTTATGTACACAAACCTGGATCACGGCGAGCTTCTTTCTCTCTACCTCCTTTAGAATCTTCTCTCTTTCCAGGACTGTGGTGTACTCAACATCTAGCCCAGCAACCCACTCATCCGTTGAACTGTTGAACATGCGTAGGAATCAAGCAAGCCATGCTTTCACCGTCGCGGATCCACGTGTGTAGATGACGATGAACTCATCACCGGTGATGGCTCTAACCTGGTACTCAGCAGCGACCATGGAGATTTGGGAGGCCATGGATTTTGGAGGAGGGTTAGGAGAAGTTGAACTGTTGTACCCTGCAAAAAAAACTGGGAGCAAACTAATGTGAAAGGACGGGACGACTGGGATCGAATTGTTGTAAGGTAGAAGACACGGACGAGTAGGGCGTACGAACGGCGTGCGTTGCTGGCTTGCCCGGTGGATAAATGGCTGCAAGCCCCCAAAGAGTTCTCGAGAACTATGCGGGACCCACTAGATGTCATGTCTACTAGACCCATATCGTAGGCCTGACAGTATAGCTTCTGCCTGTTTGCACGCCATGCCGGCGCGTGGATGTAACTTCACTTAATTCCGTCAACCATCGCGCCTCCCACGACCTTCGCCTCCCTCGCGCGGTTGCGCCCTTTGAGACTTCGACCGGCTATAAATGAGCAATTATTTTTGCCTACTCCGCATGCATGATACTCCCTCTGGTCCTTTTTACTCTCGTCAACCGTTTGCAAAGTGTTTGACCAAATTTATACTAAAAATATCAATATCTACAATACTGATTATAATGAGTATAAGAACTATGTTTTATAATGAGTGTAAAAATATGGATTTGACATTGTGAATGTTGATACGTTTTTCTATAAGTTTGGTCAAAGTAAAGGTACATTGACTTCAGACAAAACTTAAATGCACAATGCAGACTAGTTCCTCCATCCAGGTGCGTGCCATGTCCTATCTTGTCATCACAACAACGTTAGCTATTAGAGTGCTACTACCTCCCTTCTAGTTTAAAGGTCTCGATTCAAAAATTTCACCTACTCTTAGCAAGATAGTAGAGGCGGTGGAATAGTTTTTGAATTCTGCAAAAGTACTCAACTAATGATGTCGTTCTTCACAAAAAAATGTGTTTACCAATGCATGCATGAACACTAGTTACTCTAACCCCCCTCTCTTCTTTAATTCTTTGCCACATCAGCATGTTCGCTATTCCCGTGCGCATGATACCAGCTAAGATTCCACCATTATGGCCAGCCTTAATCATCGCATGCAATAATTTAGTGCACCTTGAAATATGAACATGTGTGGGGCGTGTATGTTTTTAATGACTTGAGACTATACCTAGACCGGCATGCAAGATGACTTATTATGCATCATTCCTCGTACCTGCAGGAAGCCCGTTCGTCTCCAAATCTTTTCCTCTCCATGTGTGGAAACAATATGCCTGTCAGACTCTCCTTCTCCCTCCGGCGGTCCCACCACTCCACCCCGTGTGAAAAAATCTGCATGCATGACTCTCCTCCCCCCACGCTCGTCCAATCCATTGTGACCAGCAATATTTCCACCCCTTCCCTCCCCCGTAATTTACTCCAACAAATATGCCCACGTAGCTATTACGTTAATCACGCAACATATCTTCCGGGGTGCTGCTTCAGTAACTTAACTGTAGGTGCATTGGGTCACTGACATATGGGCCCAACAAGGGTCTGGCCCACATGTCAGTGACGCAACTGGACCTGCAGTTAAGTCAATGCAGCTCAGTCCATATCTTACGTAGGTGTGCCATTGCTCGCTATAAATACTGCGCCTCCCATGGCATTCGGAAGAATGCTCACGTTCATCGCTATCTCCTCCCCCTCCCTCTCCCATCGACCACCATGGCATCGTCTGTCCCAAGCCCTAAGTGCCCCTCGCTGCACTGCCCGGACGGTCATGCATCAATGTTCCGTTCCTCGCCGCCACTAGTCGAGGAGGACGCGTCGGTGTTCCACTCATCGCCGCAATGCGTCGAGGTGGACGCGTCAGCGTTCCCAATCTCGCTAGCACGTGCGTCAGAGGACGCGACGGCTCCCCTCTACGAGGAGAACGCCGCGCCGCCCGCCGAGCCCCCCAGCCTTGAGGAGCTTTGGAAAGAAATGGATGTCGCCATGTGGGAGGTTTTGCCGCCGGCAGAGCATGGTAAAATAGAGGCGGAGAAGAAGGCCGAGGAAGAGAAGCGCGCCACGGGGCAAGCTGCCTGGCAGGTCTATGTCGCGTCCGAGAGAGTCAGGCAATTGGCTCTTTGGTAGAAGGCTCGTGCAAGGGCCGTGAGGGTGGCGGAGGACGCCCGTGCCAAAGCCCTGAGTGCAGTCGGGCCCAAGCGCCTCATCTACGCTTGGCGGTACATGGACCGGGTGCATGCTTCCAGCGGGGAGGAGTACCTGCTGGCGCCGGATCACCACACTGGTGAGATCACGCTCGCCCGCCGGCAAGCCGCCAATCAGCACCTCGCGAGTTGCGAGGCTGAGGAAGAGGCATTGTGTCGGTGCGCTGGGAAACGGACGCGCACCAGGGCACTCGTGGCATGCCGCAAGCGCTCCTGCGAGCACCGTGGCTTTTAGTAGAGAGTATAATTTAGTTTCGTAAGGTGATCTCATTAGTTTTGGGACGCAAATCATAAATCCCGAACGTTCAGGAATTATTAGCATTCTTAATTAAGTATGTAAGAGGGAAAGTTTGGAAATCTTGTGTATCCATATGCATTTTGTAAGTAGGTGCATACAGCACAAACTTTAGTACTATATACTATCGCACTGCACGTCTCTCTATATATGCTTGCAGACTGTGCTACTCCTTCCGTCCAGGCATAAGTCATCTTTGGTTGTGCACCGTGACCAAGTAGGAGGGAAGACTTTATACACCTAGACGGAGGGAGTACTACTATTACTTATGTACGGGCAAATGCACGTTTTAACATTATGATGTGGTTTTTGTAAAAGTAGAAAAACAGCACTAGTCAAGCTTGTCAAACGATTCAATGCAAAACAAATAGAAAAATGCTCGTTTGATTGTTTACTTTTAGATTCCTTCTCTGTGGTTATTTCTCTGTCGTACTTTATACGGAGTATCTCACTGGTCGGAAAGGCATGCAAATTCCCAAACTGCTTCCTACACCCTGTATCAAATTTTTTGCCTAACAAGTTGTGTCGTGCAATTGGAATTCCAACATGAGTACTAGTACTACTAGTAGGAGTACCAGGGGCCAGTTCGTTTAGACTTCTAGATTAGTAGTAATCCCTTTACTACTAGCTTCGTCCTGGTTTATTGGTCCCCATTGTAATCTGTGTCAAATTTTGATCATAAATTTAACTAATGAAATGTTTGTGATGTCACATGCACTAACATTTCATCAGTTAAATCTTTGGTCAAAATTTACCACAAATTACAATGGTGACGAATAAACCAGGACGGAGGTTCTCCCTCCATTTTTGTATACAAGGCCACTATAGAAAAAATACATTTTGCATCTATACAAGGCCACTAACAGTAATCGAGACAAATATTAATGATGTTTCCTTGTACTAGTAACCCATGGCTTAATTACTAGCATGCATGTAGTGGATGGTAATGACAAACTCATCTACTTCCTCTCTCACGGCCATCAATTTCTTCTGATGTGCATGCACCCTATTAATTAACCCGGTAAACGAGAAAATAAATTGACTTGTAAAGCACACATTGATTTTTATCTTGGTACCTGTAATTTGAGTTTGTGGCCTTGTATATAAAAATGAAGGGAGTACTAGTAGTACTAGTAGTTTAGAAGCCCAAATAAATGAGTGAGGCTCCTTAATGTTACTCTCCACTTTGACTAGTCTTATGGGAAAAGCTGGGGAAGAGACGGCTTATTTTTTAAGCCGCAAAAAGAACTGGCCCTAGGAGTAGTAGCTAGGGATACTAGGAGTAGTAGCCAGGGATCGAGTGTGCGAGATGAACCAGAGAAAGTAAATGTAGAGAGATGAAATGCAAAAAAGACAGAGGGATGTGATGGTTGCTTGTCCGTTTATTTTACCAGGCGACTTATTACTGGTAGTGGTTGGGTTTTGTGATATGACGGCTTTACTGCCGCACCACAAGCGGGGTGAGACTCCTGTGCAGCGCCGCCCTCTACACTTGTACTACATCGGTCGTGGTTTATTAGTCCCCCATTGAATTTGACTGAAGATTTAATTGATAAAATGTTAGTGCATGTCAACAAAAACTATATCGTTGGATTCGTATTTCAACATAGTTTTGAATGATATAATTTTAGGTGACATGCATCAGCATTTATCGTGCTATATATAATGTTAGTTCATTTTTTGGTCGTACTAATCTATAGTAGTAAGGTGCCCGTGCATTGCACCGAAGAGTGAAATGCATTGATCGGGGAGTGGTTTATTTTGACAAAGGATTTGGGGGTCATCTCATGTGTAAAGGGTATCAATAGGTTTCTTCGGATATTATTTCATCTCTAGAGCTCACAAACATCCAGGTGAAATAGATAAAAATGTATCTTTTGCAAACAAAAGCGTTCAACTGTTCAACCTGCATCCAAACTTCTGAAGAAATAACACTTATTGTGCTTTGCAAGAAATGATCTTTAAGAAATAGTTTTTGAGTATCGATGGTTATACATGTTGGCTACAGATGACATGGCACTTTCTTATAGTCAACAGTTGGCTATACTATTAAGTATTAACCATGCCCTTATACACCTAGATGGAGGGATTAAATCAGAATGACTTGTGTCAGATGTAGGGTTCCGGCAGACCCTTAAGGTTCGAACTCTGGGGTGCGCGCGAAGATCTTCCCCCTACCAATCCACGTCTAATTGCCTCGCGAGAAACTAGCTAACAATGAACAACATGAGGGACACAAGATTTATACTGGTTCGGGCCACTGTTGTGGTGTAATAGCCTACTCCAGTGTGTGGTGTGGTGGATTGCCTCAGGGGCTGATGATGAATAGTACAAGGGGAAGAACAGCCTCGCAAGAGGTGTTCTTGTGGTGGTGGTTTGCTTGAGAAGGATTCGATCCCTTTCTACTGTGATGGCTATCTCTATATATAGAGGCCCTGGTCTTCTTCCCAAATATTGAGCGGGAAGGGCGCCAACAACGGCCATTTTGAAGGGGAACATCTAGTGCAAGTTATCCTGACTAAAGTTGGTCTTCAGCTGCCAAAGGCACTGGCGATGACGCCATCTTGGGCTCCACAGTGACCTTCATCCTGCCGCTCTACTGGTCTTGGTCTCGTTGCACCGAAATGGTAACCTTTGCCTGATGCCTCGGTACTCCACGCTTGTGCTTGCCCCCTTTGCACCAAAGAGGAAACAAGGACACTGCGCGGGCCGGCACCCGCCTAGCGCCCGCCTGGTCTCGATCGTCATGGCTTGCGTCATGAGCACCTCGTGAGGTACCATTGCCTTGATCTCTTTGCCTCCTCGCGAGCCTGCCCGGCGAGGCCGCTCCTAAGGAAGCCTTGCGTCATCTGCCCCGCGAGGCTTGGCCCCTCGCAAGGGTCTTGAGTTTGAGCTGATGAAGATGGGCCGTACTAGGCCACCACTTGAGCCACGCCGCAGGCCGTAGGCAGGCAAGTCTGGGGACCCCCGTTCCTAGAACACCGACAGTAGCCCCCAAGCCCAAGGTGCGCTCGGACTTGGCTTAGCAAAGAAGCGAAGGGGCAAGTGCGGAGCGCCGTGGGCCCCAACAGTCTGCGGCCTCGGGCGCCTCGTGGCGGATGATTGGACGTGGGCGTCTCCGCTTCCCCATGCTGCATCGGCAACTGCCCGACTTGACAAGTCCCTGCATGCAGATATGAGTCATGATTACCTGCGATCATGCAGGCCGACAGTTGGCCTCCTCCGGCTATAAATGCGGGGGGCGCAGGCCCCGGCTGCACATCTTCCTCCTTGCTTCTTCTTTCCCCCTACTCCAGCCGATTGTCACGTCCTATGGCGCCGCCAAAGAGGTTCTCGGCCGCGGAGAAAGGAAAGGCTCGTCGCGAAGGGTCTGACTCTCCTCCGCCCAAGCGCGACCGAGGTCGTCCCCGCAAGCATCCTGCGACTCCCGCAGTGGCTCCCCGTGGTCGCGGCGGTGATCTCCCGCGTGGCGACGGGAGCCTAATGGGTGTGGGGAGGTGCGTCGTGGCCGCGCGGCCTCCCAGGCCGTGCTTCCACTCGGCTGAGGTGCTGCCGGAGTTCGTCATGTGGTCGGCGGACCCAACCGGCAGTTGGCTCCAGCTTCCCCGCTTCTTCGAGGGCGAACTCCCGGCCGGCGCTCCTGGCGGCCTCTGGCTTCAAGCGGACGACTGCTGCAGTAAGGCCTCTTGGGTCTCACTGGAGATCCCCGCCGCCGGGAGCGGGGCTCTGGCCCGTGGCTGGCAAAAGTTCGCCCGCGCGCGTGGCCTGGGCCGGCGGTGCACCCTGCATTTCAAGTTTGACGGTGACACCACCCTCTACGTGATGGTGTTCGAAGAAGATGGCCCCCGCGTTGGGTGCTGCCCCGAAGATGATGACAGTGACCGGGTGCTCAGCCTCGGAGATGGCCGAGATGAAGATGAAGGTGGGAGCATGGTCGGCGGCGTTCGTAGCTCACCAAGCTTCGGCGGCTCCCCTTCTAGTGACAGCTCCTCCAGCAGCGGCTGTGACCAGCCATCGTGCCATCGCGCTCGCCTCGAGGGGGGTAGTGGGTCATCCCACCGTCGCACCTCGGTGAAGCATGAGGAGGGGTCCGACTGAGCTCCGAAGGGCAGTACGAGCCCCGCCATGAGTCGTCGCCAGGCCAGCCGCGTCTATTTTGTTTTTCTTGCTTCCCTGTACAAAGAGAGAGAAGTGTGGGGCCCCGTGGGGGCATGCTGGACTGTTGACGTTTATCTATCATGCTATTTTCATTTTTCTCGTGTTGTGTTTCAGTGTTGCATGCTCATGCGTAGGAACAACTTAGCTTGGGGGGAACTTGCCGTTGTCCTTGCTTCTCGGAGCTGAGGCCTTGTCGCGTGTCTCGGGGCCTGCAAAGATTAGCTGGGGGGATAACTTTCGAGCCTGGTCATGAGGGTAGCTGGCTCAGGTTTTGTGTTCGCGTCGTGATGCCCGTGGGGCACGGACCAGGAGAAGCGCTCCCGCGGTGAACTCGGATAGGGGAGTCTCACGAGACTGGGTCAGAAAGCACTCGCGAGGGCGCCCGCGCAGCCCCCTCACGAGACTTGCGAAAGAGAAGACGAGTCAGGCGAGCAACAAAAATAGAGAACCACGGGCCAGGGATGGCAACAACGCTAAAAGCAACTCCAATAAAATTTCAAATAAGGATGAACAAGCCAACTGCAGAAAGCAAATGAAAAAGCCGCATACGGCACCTAATCTAGTCTTCGATGTCTTCTCACTAGCGCGGAGCTAAGTGCACTGGGCGTGTGCGGGAGCCCCCGAGGCCCGAGGGAGGCTCTCTGGGGACTCCAGGGCCTGTACAGCCCCAACTCATTATTACGTGAGAGTGTCACGGGCGGCGAGCTTCACAGTCATTGGCCTTCTTCACAGGCACCGGGCCTTTCTCGGGGCGATGAGCTTCACAGTCGTTGGCCTTCTTCACAGGCACCGGGCCTTTCTTGGCACGACAAGCTTCACAGGCGTCGGGCCTTCCTTACAGGCGTTGTGCCTTTCTTCAAGGGTAGAACTTCCGGAGGTGCTGGATGTTCCACGCGTTCGGGATGAGCACCCCTCCTGGGTCTCCAAGCGTGCGGCGCCAGGCCTGGAAACATGAACAACCTTGAACGGGCCCTCCCACATGGGCGAGATCTTGTGCAATCCTTCCCTGGAGAGCACCCGCCTGAGTACGAGGTCACCTACCTTGAGGGTCCTGGGGCGGATGTTGCGGCTGTGGTACCGCCGCAACGCCTGTTGGTATCTCGCTGCCCAAAGCGTAGCCTCCCGATGGTGTTCCTCCCCCAGCACGAGGTCCATCCCCCGCATGGCATCCTTCCGTGCTTCGTTGAAAGCTAGGACCCACGTGGAGCGATGCCTGACCTCGTGAGGGAGGACCGCCTCAGCCCCGTAGACGAGGAAGAATGGGGTTTCGCCAGTTGACTTGGTAGCGGTTGTGCGTATGGACCATAGCACGGATTGGAGCTCGTCGTACCAGCCCCTGCCGCAGGCCTCCAGCTTCTTCTTGAAGGTCCTGGTTTTGAGGCCTTTCAGGACTTCCGCGTTGGCACATTCAGCCTGGCCGTTGCTCCGAGGATGTGCCACCGAAGCGTAGCATATCTGCGTTCCAAGGTTAGCACAATATGTTTTGAAGAGATTGCTGGGGAACTGTGAACCGTTGTCGGTGATGATGCGATTAGGCACCCCAAACTGGCTCATGAGGCCCTTGATGAATTTGATCGTTGAACCAGCTGGGATGGTGCGGACAGCTTCCACCTCTGCCCATTTGGTGAACTTGTCAATGGCGATGTAGAGGTAGCGATAGCCCCCTGGCGCCCGGGGAAACAGGCCCAGGATGTCCAGTCCCCAAACAGCGAACAGCCAAGAGAGGGGGATGGTCTGGAGGCCCTGAGCCGGCTGATGGATCTGCTTGGCGTGGAATTGACAGGCTTCACAAGCTTTCACCAGCTCGGTTGCGTCGTTGAGTACCGTTGGCCAATAGAACCCGCTCCGAAACGCCTTCCCGATGAGGGTTCGTGAAGACGCGTGGTGCCCACAGTCCCCATCGTGAATGTCTGCCAGCAACTCCTTCCCTTGCTCCCTGGAGATGCAGCGCAGGGAAACATCGTTTGGCCGCTTCCGGTAGAGCTCTCCGTCTTGGATGCAGTAGGCCGTGGCCCGCCGCGCCACGCGTTTTGCGTCCTCCTCCTTCTCTGGCAGAGTCCCTTGCATCAGGTAATCCTTGAACTCCATGGTCCAACATCCCTCCTTAGGCTCCAGCGCCAGGAGCAGGCGCTCTCCTGAGGTCGGGCCGCAGGCCGGAGCTCCCGAGGCAGGCGGTTGATGGAGCTCCTCCCGAGGCTGCGCTGTACTTAATAGTGACGGCGTTGCTGAGGGTTAGAAGAGTCGTTCCTCGAAGACACCGAGCTCCTGAAGAAGCCGCCTTGATGCCCTCCTGGCGATGTCATCAGCCTCTTGATTGGTGCCTCGGGGTACATGCTGCAACTCTAACCCCCAAAATTGCTTCTCCATCCTACGGACCTCTGCAAGATATGCTTCCATGTGTTCGTCCTTCGGCTCATACACCTTGTTGGAGAAGTTGACGAGGACTTGCAAATCGCCCTTGATGATGAGGCGCTTTACCCCCAAGGCGGCTGCAACTTTCAAGCCTGCTATCAGACCCTCGTATTCTGCTATGTTGTTGGAGACCTTCTCTCCATGCTGGAAACAGAGCTACACGGCATAATAGAGCTTGTCCTGAGTGGGAGATATGAGCACTGCGCCAGCCCCTGTGCCATGTCGCGAGAATGCTCCGTCAAAGTACATGACCCAGCCGTCCGGTGCCTCACTCCCTGGGGAGAGCAACTGATCCTCGCCCGCTTCGAGCCCAGGCGCCTCTGTCCATTCCGCCACGAAATCTGTGAGTGCGGCTCCTTTGACGACCCTGGTCGTACTGAATTCCAACTTGAATGCTTGCAACTCGATGTTCCATTCGGCGACCCTTCCAGCTGAGTTGGGGCTCCTGAGCACCCTTTCCAAGGGATATGCCGAGACGACCTTGATGGGGTGACCTTGAAAGTAGTGTCGTAGCTTGCGTGAGGCCACTAGTAACGCGAGCAAGAGTTTCTGAGGCATGGGGTATCATGCCCTTGCGTCCCGCAGCACCGTGCTAACGAAGTACATGGGATGCTCGACGAGATTGAGGGTGCTGACATGGCCTGCGTCTTCTAGAGGTCTAGGCGCCTCCTGAGATGGCGGAGCCCCCAGCACCTGGTCGCTTGGCGGGGCCTCTTCCGCCCTGGGTGCATCCCCCTACTAAGGATCCCCATCTGTTGCGGCCGTGGTCTTCGCGAGGTCTTCTTGGCCTTGTGTTGTTGCGGCCGGGGTTGCGACCGATGCGGTCTTGGCCCGGCACTCCTCCCGAGCCGCCACCAGAGTTGCGCTGGCAGAGTAGGGCGTGGCTACAAGGTAGAGCACCAAGGGCTCCTGAGGGCATGGAGCCACCATCACCGGAGGGCTGGTCAGGTACTTCTTGAGATCTTGGAATGCTTTGTCAGCCTCTTCAGTCCATTCGAACGAGCCCTTCTTCTTCATCAGCTTGAAAAAGGGCAGGGCTCATTGAGGGAGTCCTAGATAAGGGGGTATCCGGACAGCCGAACTATAACTTTGGCCGGACTGTTGGACTATGAAGATACAAGACAGAAGACTTCGTCCCGTGTCCGGATGGGACTCTCCTTGGTGTGGAAGGCAAGCTTGGAGATTCGGATGTAGATCTCCTCCTCTGTAAACCGACTCTGTGTAACCCTAGACCTCTTCGGTGTCTATATAAACCGGGGGGTTTAGTCCGTAGGACACAAGAACAATCATACCATAGGCTAGCTTCTAGGGTTTAGCCTCTCTGATCTCGTGGTAGATCAACTCTTGTAATACTCATATCATCAAGATCAATCAAGCAGGAAGTAGGGTATTACCTCCATCGAGAGGGCCCGAACCTGGGTAAAACATCGTGTCCCCAGCCTCCTGTTACCATTAGCCTTAGACGCACAGTTCGGGACCCCCTACCCAAGATCCGCCGGTTTTGACACCGACATTGGTGCTTTCATTGAGACACTAAAGGGAAACGTGGCGATAATCGCCACACAAAGAGCTACCCAAAGCGCAAACTGCTACCCGAATTTGACGATGAAGCCGCCACACCTGTTCGACCCAAAAACAATACAGCTACTCAGCTGGACCAACCACCTCATGGCCGCGATAGAGCAGCCACCGATACTGCACCCGATTTATGAGAGCTCTTGGACAAAAAGGCCAGTGCAGCCAGATCCATCTATGGGTCCAGAGGACATGCTCCGACGCGGGATGAGGGCCACCACAACGATCATATTGATCAAATACCAGTCCGGAATCAACACCGCGAGCAACAGCAGCTGGTAGCATGCCGCAACACGGCCAGATATAGAGGGGCCGCACACCCTCTGTGCTTCACGGACGAGGTGTTGGATCATGAATTTCCACAGGGATTCAAACCCGTGAATATAGAGTCATACAACGGAACGACGGATCCTGGGGTCTGGATTGAGGATTTTATCCTTCACATACACATGGCTCGTGGGGATGACCTCCACGTAATCAAATACCTCCCCCTCAACTTAAAAGGACCAGCTCGTCATTGGCTGAAAAGCCTCCCCGAAAACTCAATTGGAAGTTGGGAGGAACTTGAGGATGCTTTCAGGGCCAACTTTCAAGGGACCTATGTCCGGCCTCCAGATGCTGACGACTTAAGTCACATAATACAGCAGTCCGGAGAGTCCGCCCGCAAACTTTGGAACAGATTCCTCACTAAGAAGAATCAAATTGCCGACTGTCCGGATGCCGAAGCCTTAGCAGCCTTCAAACATAGTATCCGAGACGAGTGGCTTGCCAGACACATCGGCCAAGAAAAGCCAAGAATGATGGCAGCCTTAACAAGCCTCATGACCCGATTTTGTGCGGGCGAGGACAGCTGGTTGGCCCGTAGAGGCACCAGCGACCCGGGTACATCCGAAATCCGAGATGGCAACGGGAAGCCACGACACACTAAGCACAAACATCGGAATAACGACAGTCCGGACAACACAGCGGTCAACGCCAGATTCAAGGGCTCTCGACCTGGTCAAGGAAAGAAGCCATTCAAAGGCAGCAAAGAGGAACCATCCGGCCTGAACAAAGTCCTGGACGGATTGTGCCAAATGCATGGCACTTCCGACAAACCTACAAATCAGAGAATGTTGGATTTTTAAGCGGGCCGACAAGTTAAACGCCGAACACAAGGGAAGGGAAACACCAAGCGAAGACGAGGATGAGCCTCGCCAGCCGAACACGAGGGGCCAAAAACAATTCCCACCGGAAGTCAAAACGGTAAACATGGTACACGCAACTCACGTAGAGTTCATAGCCCCCCAATTCAATCCCTGGGCAACTTGCCCGATCACTTTTGATCACAGGGACTACCCGGCCAGTATCCGGCATGGAGGATCGGCTGCCTTCGTTCTCGACCCAATAAATGATGGATACCATCTTACTCGCGTCCTAATGGACGGCGGAAGTAGTCTTAATCTGATATATCAAGACACCATCCGCAAGATGGGGTAGACCCATCCAGAATAAGTCAAAACAATGCCACCTTCAATGGAGTGATTCCAGGCGTAGTAGCCCACTGCTGGGGCTCCCTCATCTTAGAAGTGACATTCGGTTCTCCCGACAACTTCAGAAGCGAGAACATACTCTTCAACATCGCCCCCTTCAGCAGCGATTATCATCCATTGCTTGGAAGAACGGCCTTTGCTTGCTTTAATGCAATACCGAACTACGCCTGCCTCAAACTCAAGATGCACGGTCCATGCGGTGTCATCATGGTTAGCAGCAACACAGAGCAGTATGCGGCAGTTCCCGCTGCCGGACCCTAGGCGGCCTCTCCCACCGGCACGCATGACCGGTCGTCAAGACCACGGACACGGTTAGACGATTCCAAAACACGATTTTTCACAATGGCTCGGATAAACCTGAGCCAGGGGTTATACATGTGTCCCCATAAATAATACAAGGGGCTGCAAACATGTAACAAAATCCCACAATTCGACTTGCCTCATTAATAGGCCGGATCTCGAATATTTCTCGAGCATAACTAACTTTTCGCACATTTTCTTTTTTCTCTCTTTTCTACAGACACTACCAGTGCGACACCCTTCCAGGATACGGCACAACGGAGACACAGGCGCAGACGTGCAGTAGGGCCCCACCGACATGTTTCTCTTTAGATTAAGCCCCTGCGTAAACCATTTTTACTGTCTCTTGTTGCTCGACTTCCCATGGGTATTTCATAAACCTATAAGGGATACTGGCATTATAGGCTTTTTGCCACGACAGATCAATGCACGTACCTGGAATCACAGGGTCAAGGGCATCATTCAGCCCAATATATGTTATAAAGTCCGAATACCTTCGGGGGTGTTCGGCGTCACGAGTTTGGCCTTATATGCATCAGCTCCGAATCATGTCTTTGGTCAAATGTTGGGTTAGCCCGGCTCCTGGGTTTGCGGCCTTATGTTCCGTTCTATCGGCTAAGGCGGCCAAAGGAGAACTACTGCGATTGTGCCTGGTTATTCTGGACGAGCACCTCAGTAGAGAAAGCCGAAAACTGACTGTCATGATACAGCGAGAGACTGGTCAACCACTCGAGGACTAATTGGAATCTATAGGATTCCTCCGCATTAACGAAGGACAGGTCTACCGGTCAAGTACGCGCACCGTATCCGGATGCTCACAGAAGTACCAGGGGCTACATAGTAGCCCCACCTTTCAAACTCCTATGGCTAAGTGAAAAGTGTTACAGCTATATAGTCCGGTTGCCTGGTTCGACATGCGATCACCTCCTTAATGGACCAAGACGTTGGATCAAGTGCGTTCACGCATATTTTCTCGAACACCCCCGCATTATGTGCGTGGGGGCCGAAGCCAACGACTGCTAACTTTCACGTTATATGCATACATAAATAGCGACACAAGAGATATTATAATACTTTCAGGCAATAATCAAACACATAATTGTTTACATTTAATAGAATCATCACTCAAACATGACATTCTTTGAGCATTGTGCCTCTATTCTACGGGCACCTTCTACAACCTGCTCAAAATAGTGCTCGGCTGGGTCTTGGCTTCCTGCCGGACCCTGGGTTGCAATGTTGGTGACCTCCATATCCACCCAGTATGTTTTCACACGGGAAAGAGCCATCCACGCAGCCTCTATACACGCCGATCTCTTCACGGCATCGATCTGCGCTCTGGCGCCAAATAATTGTTGCACCAAACCAAAGTAATTGTCCGGCTTTGGCCCCTTCGACCATAGATGGTCTATCACAGACCTCATTGCAAGGCCGGACAGCCTATGGAGCTCGGCTATAGAGGCCATCTTCTCACTCAAGGGCAAGGAGCGCGCTGGCGCATTAAACTGCAACCAGAACAGTCTTTCTATTTTATTATCTTCATGGTCCTTGAACAACTTGGTTGCATCAGCCGCACTCTTTGCCAAGTCCGCATACTTATCTGCGGCACTCCATAGCTTATCTAATGGAGCATACTTTGGATCTAAAAACTTCATCCGCAACAAATAAGGATTTCCAGCCGCGATCTCCCCAGCTTGTCGAAGTTCCTCCCATGCGTCTCTAATCTGAGAATGCGTCTCTTTAGCTGAGTCCAGCGCCTTCTTCAGGTCAGCCGCCTTCACCTGATTCACTTTCTCGAGAAGCTCATACCGGCCGGCAGCATCCCTCATCTCCACAGCCATCTCGGCTATCTTTTCTTCGCTTCGGAGATGAGCAGCCTGTTCGGCTCTCAACTCCTCGGCTGCCTTTAGAGTAGCCGCATTGCTAACCCGGGCTTGTTCCTTGGCAAGGGCAAGCTCCGCCCTCAGGGCCTCAACAGCAGCAGCTCCGCCTGCAACTACATCACATCACATTAATATTACAACCTTCTTGCAATTTACCAAAATAGATGTGGATATAGGAAAGCATACTCTGTGACTCCTCGAATCGCTTGTTAACAAGCGTGACGTCGGCCTCCACCACGTCAATTTTCCGCCTCAATTCGGCGCATTCAGCGGTTTGGTCTATTGCCGAACCCTTAGCAACCTGCACATCAAAACAAGTGCGATCATTATCTGGGAGTATGATCCTCCGTTTGCCGCCATCGGCTGGCATCCACAGTCTCAGGGCTACTATCTATACAGAGTGCATGTATCACATGTGGTACAACTAAAAGCTACATATTTTTGCGGCTTACCTCAAAGCCTTTGAGCAGGCTCTTGAAAGCTTCGTTTAAACCTCTTGTGGCGGAGGAGATTTTCTCCAACACCGTACCCATTAGTGTATGATGATCCTCCAAGAGAGTAGCTGACTCCAGGAGGCCCATCAGTGTGTTCGGCCGGACACCGGACTCTCCCGGACCCTTTTCATTGTCCACCACGCGAGCCGAGCGCGCCGGGCTCAGGGAGTCTGAAGTGTTAGCTTCCGGACCCATTGGATTTGGACTCCTCTGTGACGATACCTCAGGGCCGCCAGCTTCACGGGATGGAGAGGCAGGTGGGGTTTCACTCTCCATCATCTCCGGAAGAAGATCCCCCGAGGACAAGCCCTGTTGAGATGAATTGCTGACCGGACTACAAAAATAGGTCCCGGTTATTACTCTCAGAGGAAAACGCAATAAGTTCCTTGTTTAATTAAACTTATAGCTCTCTGGAGGGCTGGCCCGTTTGCGTGCACTGTGCGGTGAGGACGCCCTTCGAGGCAGGGCCCGTTGGTGAAGTTCTCTTCCCTTGTTTAGGCGCCCCCGTCTCCAAGTCTTCGGAGGCGGCCCTCTTCTTCCCGCGGGGGGAGGAAACCTCAGATTCGCCTCCCCAATTCTCCTCCTCCATGGAGAAGCTAGTTCCCCCGGTTCGGATGCGCAATGTGTGAGGCCCACTCTTGGCCTCCCCACTCTTCCCTTCGGCTTTCTCTGGTGGCATCTGACTTAGTGCCCGTTCAAGAATCCTGGCCATTGCCAGGCCAGGCGAGCCTTCGGGAAGCGGGGCCGGACACCTGATCCTCTTCGCCTTACTAAGACAATCCTAGTTGCGGACAGTGTTCAGAATAATGCTATGACAAATATAAGCAAGGTGTTCGGTTATAGGGTTACTTACTTGGGTATCGAGGCGATTGCAGCTCAGGCCCGCATCCTCGATGGTGTTCGGACACTCTATTCGTGGTCCGAAGAACAACTTATACATCCCTTTGGGCGTCATGCCGAAGAAATGCTGAATGGTTTGCGGACCTTCTGGATTGAATTCCCACATCCGGAGAGGCCGACGTTTGCACGGCAGGATCCGTCGAACTAGCATTACTTGGATTATTTTGACAAGACTAATGTCCCTCTCGAGGAGCTCCCGAATGCGACTTTGTAGCATTGGTACATCATTCGCAGGCCCCCAGTTTAGTCCCACATTGGCCCACGATGCCAGTTGAGGTGGAGGGCCCGAGCGTAAGGCGGGCGCGGCCACCCACTTTGAGCCTCGAGGAGCTGTGACATAGAACCACCTCTGTTGCCATAAATCAGATACCTCCAGGAAGGAGCCTTCGGGCTATGGGGCATCGACGTTCCTACTAATTATGGCGCCTCCGCACTTTTCGTGTCGCCCCTCAATCATCTTAGGCTTCACATTGAAAGTCTTGAGCCATAAGCCGAAGTGGGGGGTCATGTGGAGGAAGGCTTCACACACAACGATAAATGATGAGATGTGGAGGATGGAGTCCGGAGCTAGATCGTGGAAATCTAGCCCGTAGTAGAACATGAGCCCCCTCACGAAAGGGTCAAGAGTAAGACCTAATCCCCGGAGGAAGTGGGAAACGAATACAACGCTCTCGTTGGTCTCGGGAGTGGGGATAACCTGTTCGAGAGCACGAAGCCTGTGCTTGACATCGGCGCTCAAATACCCAGCCCCCTTGAGCTTCGCAATATCCTCTTCTGTGACAGAGTAAGCCATCCATCAGCCTCGATGGTCAGATCTGGACATAATCAAAGATCCGGGGTGCTTAGGCTCGAGCTTTGGGTGTTGGAACTCAGGGTGCGAGATGTGCGAGCGTGGAGATGGAGGGGTAGGCCTCAGCTCCTTTATAAAGGGGGGAAGAATATCAAGCGTCCCCGGACATGGTCGTTCAGGACTTGCCTAAAAACACAGGGTCATGCCAACAGGCACGGTTGGATTACCCATACCCGTATTGATGAGAATCCTGTAATAAGGGGGACACGATCTCTGTCCTGACAGGACATGCCAAGGAAACCGCCTCGTGGTGTGTGTGGTAACAAGTTGTAAAAAACGGTTCGAATAAAAACCGGACCGTGGCGTGATGTCACTTTTCGAAGAATTGTCAGTAGATTGGATTCATGGATTATTATTCTCTCTACGGTGGTATATGGATTTATCTTGCAGAGCCGGACACGGTCCTTGTATTCAGAATTTATCTTGAAGTATTCGGAGATGGAACCTGCCTCGCAATGCCGAAGACAATCTACACGCCGGACTCATCGTCATTGAAGCCTGGTTCAGGGGCTACTGAGGGAGTCCTGGATAAGGGGGTATCCGGATAGCCGGACTATAACTTTGGCCGGACTGTTGGACTATGAAGATACAAGACAGAAGACTTCGTCCCGTGTCCGGATGGGACTCTCCTTGGTGTGGAAGGCAAGCTTGGAGATTCGGATGTAGATCTCCTCCTCTGTAAACCGACTCTGTGTAACCCTAGACCTCTCCGGTGTCTATATAAACCGGAGGGTTTAGTCCGTAGGACACAAGAACAATCATACCATAGGCTAGCTTCTAGGGTTTAGCCTCTCTGATCTCGTGGTAGATCAACTCTTGTAATACTCGTATCATCAAGATCAATCAAGCAGGAAGTAGGGTATTACCTCCATCGAGAGGGCTCGAACCTGGGTAAAATATCGTGTCCCCAGACTCCTGTTACCATTAGCCTTAGACGCACAGTTCGGGACCCCCTACCAGAGATCCGCCGGTTTTGACACCGACACTCGTTCTCCCAGCTTGGAGATGAAGCGTCCCAACGCGGTTACTCGCCCGGTGAACTTCTGCATCTCTCTGAGGGTCTTTGGTGGACTCATGTATTCAACCGCCTTGACCTTCTCTGGGTTAGCCTCGATACCTCTGTCGGACACGAGGAAGCCAAAAGGCTTGCTGGAAGAGACTCCGAACACGCACTTCTCCGGGTTAAGCCGCAGGTCCACTTCGCGGAGGCTTGCGAAGGTTTCTTCCAGGTCCTGTATCAGGGTCCTAGCCTCCCTAGACTTCACCACGATGTCGTCGACGTAGGCCTCGGCGTTTCTTCCGAGCTGCCGGCCCAGGGCGATGTGCATCAGTCGCTGACAGGTTGCGCCCGCGTTGCACAATCCAAACGGCATGCAGGTATAGCAGTATACTCTGCACGGGGTTAGGAAGTCCGTTTTCTCCACGTCTTCCACCGCCATCTTGATTTGGTTATAGCCCGGGAAGGCATCTAGGAAGCACAACAGATCGCACTCGGCGGTAGAATCGATGATTTGGTCGATGCGGGGGAGCGGGAATGGATCTTGAGGGCAGGCCTTGTTGAGGTTAGTGAAGTCGATGCACATGCGCTCCTTTCCTCCCTTCTTCGGCACAACAACGGGGTTGGCCAGCCATTCAGGATAGCGAACTTCACAAATGACACTTGCGGCCTCCAACTTGTGGGTTTCTTGGACGATGAAGGCCTGCTTCTTGGTGGACTGTCGCCTTGCCTTCTGCTTCACGGGACGCACGTTGGGGCACATGTTCAGATGGTGTTCAATCACCTCCCTTGGGACCCCTGCTAGCTGACCGGGTTCCCATGCAAACACCTCCTTGTTTGCATGCAGAAATTTCACCAGGGCCTCCTCCTGTTCAGGGTTGAGATTGGCGCCTATGGTGAAGGTGGCGCCAGAGGATCCATCTTCGTCGAATGGTACTTGCTTGGTCTCCGCCTTGTCTTGGGTGAATAGCTGCTTCTTCTTGGCTGGCGCGGCCCCCTTGGGCTCGAGGTCATCAGCGCTGGCGGGCTGCGCCACTACGGCCATCTTGAAAGCAAGCTTGAGCGCCTACAGTGCATCCTTCACGTCTCCAGACACAGTAAGGACGCCGCTGCTCCCGGGTATCGTCGTGAGGTTGTAGGCCAGGTGAGTTGCCGCCATGAACTGGGCCCAGGCTGGGCATCGTACGGGAGGCCGATGGGGGCGATGTCAAAGTCGACCAGCTCCGTGCGGAAGTTGTCGTGGGTGCCGAAGGTCACCGGGAGGCGGATCTGTCCCAAGGAATCGGTGGGTCTACCTCTGACACCTAGGAAGGGCCTGTTCGGTTGGGGCCGCCCAGCGGCACGTGGAGGAGGCTGAAGGCCTCCACCGAGAGCATGTTGAGGCCGGCCCTGCCGTCGATGAGGGTCCTTGTGATGGCTACCTGGCAGATGGTGGGGGTGCATAGCATCGGGAGTGCGCCCGAACAGGCGATGTTGGAGGGGTGATCGTCCGAGCTGAAGGCCAAATAGGCCTTGGGTGCCACCCAGCCCGGGGGGCTTCATGGCGCTTAAGGATGGCACCGATTTGGCGGACAAACGGCTTAACGTGATGGCTCGAAGGTGGCACCTGTGAGCCTCCCAGGAGAGCTGCGTCGACCGGGGGCGCCGGCGCAGCATAATGGGCGAGGAAGAGGCTGCACAGCTCCCCCAGGAGGCCACAGAAGCCGCTGGTAGGTGGAGCAACCACATGCGCGGGACGCCAGTGAGGGCCATGGGCAGCCAGTTGGCCATGACCCTGTCGTCGCCCCCAGCCTCGAGGACGGCCTCCTCGTACGCCAGTAGGAAAGCCAGCGGATCGGCCGCACCGTCGTAGCGCGGCGGCATGTCTGGCTTGAACTTGTTCGGCCACCGCACTTGTCGCAAGGCGGGGGCCAGGGCTCGAAGCCCCCTGGTCCCCGTGCTGACGTCGACAGCCAGAGCAGGTGGCGTGTTGCCCGCCATGTGGGTGAAGCGCGGTGCTGACAGGGAGCGGGCCGACGGAAGGGAGAGCTCCGATGCACCCCTACCTGGCGCGCCAAATGTCGGTAGTAGGGTTCCGGCAGACCCTTAAGGTTCGAACTCTGGGGTGCGCGCGAAGATCTTCCCCCTACCAATCCATGTCTAATCGCCTCGCGAGAAACTAGCTAACGATGAACAACATGAGGGACACAAGATTTATACTGGTTCGGGCCACCGTTGTGGTGTAATACCCTACTCCAGTGTGTGGTGTGGTGGATTGCCTCAGGCGCTGATGATGAATAGTACAAGGGGAAGAACAGCCTCGTGAGAGGTGTTCTTGTGGTGGTGGTTTGCTTGAGAAGGATTCAATCCCTTTCTACTGTGATGGCTATCTCTATATATAGAGGCCCTGGTCCTCTTCCCAAATATTGAGCGGGAAGGGCGCCAACAACGGCCATTTTGAAGGGGAACATCTAGTACAAGTTATCCTGACTAAAGTTGGTCTTCGGCTGCCAAAGGCACTGGCGATGACGCCGTCTTGGGCTCCATGGTGACCTCCGTCCTGCCGCTCTGCTGGTCTTGGTCTCGTTGCACCGAAATGGAAACCTTTGCCTGATGCCTCGGTACTCCACGCATGTGCTTGCCCCCTTTGCACCAAAGAGGAAACAAGGACACAGCACAGGCCGGCGCCCGCCTGGCGCCCGCCTGGTCTCGATCGTCATGGCTTGCGTCACGAGCACCTCACGAGGTACCCTTGCCTTGATCTCTCTGCCTCCTCGCAAGCCTGCCTGGCAAGGCCGCTCCTGAGGAAGCCTTGCGTCGTCCGCCCCGTGAGGCTTGGCCCCTCGCGAGGGTCTTGATTTTGAGTTGATGAAGATGGGTCATACTGGGCCACCACTTGAGCCACGCTGCAGGCCACAGGTAGGCAAGTCTAGGGACCCCCGTTCCCAGAACGCCGGCAACTTGGAAGGAGGCAGAGGAGATGTAAGAAATGGTTCATCGTAAGTCTTTCACCAGTACTGTAGTAAAAATTTATACATGGAAGATTCTAGACTAAACCATAAATGGATACACTTTTATTCATGCGCGATACTCCAATAGAGAAAGATCATGCATGGAAGTCTCCACATGCTTAGACAGTGGATTTCATTGAGCGTAGACTAATGAAACATTTAACTTGGTAATGCATATATCTAGCTGAACCTCCTTGGATTCCCCGTGCACCGCGTTGCGGGGTAAATAATACCATGCGGCTTCCATGTCCACATCGGCGGGAAGGTCCCAACTCTGCACAGTCCTAGTCAGCATGATGGAGCCGGTGTCGCCGCCCACGTACCTCTGAGGGGTAGTAACAGTGAGCATGCACCCGTACATCGGCCACATGTCAGTGTCAGCGTCAGCGGCGTCGCCCCTGACGCACACTACAGAGACGGGGCGGCGTCCTGCACGGGCCTCGCCGGTGCCCACGATCAAGAGGAAGACGTTGCCGTCCTCCTCCGAGACTAGCAGGCGGCGGTGATCCTCCAGCCACTCCGGCATGGTGAACAGGTAGCACGTCTCATACTTGATGTTCTCCGCCAAGGGCCAATAGTGACTGTTGCACGCATCCATGAGGTGACGCACCATGTCCGCCCACGAGCCCCAAAACGGCATCAGGCACTCATAGCAGTAGGCGAAGGGCTCCTTGGAGGCATCGACCAGGCCGTCCATGAAACGGGAGTGGCTGTAGGGGACGTTGCACTAGTTGAATATATGAGCAAGTTACTTTGAGATTTCATCCGAATAAGCACAAAATAAATCATGACGGCTATAACAGAGATGAAACTAATCATGTGGACTAGCATAGTAGATGAACAGATATAATCTAGCAGGATACAGAGTAGAAACATGAATTCTACCATGATTTTGAACAGGAAGGACAGAAACACATACAGTGCAACGGGAGCAGCACCGTTGGCATTGAGGTTCTCGCCCATGTCGTTGAGGAAGAGGTTGCCGAGGTCGGGAAAGAAATCATCGTCGGTGAAGTCGTGGCTGCCAGCAGTCACGAGAGTGCGCTCCCCAAATTTCAACAGCGCCCGCCGAATGGAGCGCAGGAGGGAGTGGCTATAGGAGACGTTGCGGCCGCCGAATGGAGCACATGAGTAGCACACGAAGCAGTAGATGGTGTCCTTACTAGTACTCCCTAGTCTCTATCTATCTATATCTACTCTTATAGAAAACCGAGTTGGTGATGATGGTATGTCTGCCATCTTGTAATATAAACCGTCCGATCTATATGTGACAGATAGAAAGCCAACTATGACAATTTTACAAAACATACCCGCACCTCTCTCCACATTTACAGATAAGGCCTTGCCTCGTTCATCCTTATCTCCCACAACCTCGTGCTCCTTCCTAAGTCTCTATCTCTACTACTCTTCTTTGTTTTTTATAACAAATCGAATAGTACTGCGCCGTCCGCTGCACGCCCGGCTGAACACGCCTCCTCGCCTCCATCATCACCAACTGAGTCTTTTATAGGAGCAGGAGTAGAGAAAAAACCAAGTTGGTGATGATGGTGTGCCGTGCAATGCACGGGCATCTTGCTATTTTTTTGCATATAATTCCAAACACCACGTAGACACGGTCTTTGAGCATGGTTCGTAGTTGTTCCACGCTCGGGCATTGAAGTTTGTAACTATTTTAGATTAGAATATACTACTCCTTCGATGCACGGGCATCTTGCTATTTTTTTGCATATAATTCCAAACACCACGTAGACATGGTCTTTGAGCATGGTTCGTAGTCGTTCCACGCACGGGCATTGAAGTTTGTAACTATTTTAGATTAGAATATACTACTCCTTCGATGCTAGTAGTAGAGCAGAGTCCTACTCTACTACTCTACTCAAGCAAGTTAGGGCATAGTAGTAGGTACTGTAGGGAGTACAAGTACTGTGATCACTCAAGCAAGTTGTCTGGCATCGATATGACCCTACGCTGCTGTTATGTGTCTCGTAAGTCAAGCGGCATGCTATAGTCATCATCATCTGTCCACTTCCCGCAGCACATATTCGCTTCTCCATCTTTGTCCGCACATAATCTCATCCAATCTTCCATCCCCGCTAAGGCGCCTCCCCCCCCCCTCGTCCGAAACCCAAGCACTAACAATGGCAGAACTGAGCATCATTCGCTAAAAGAGTGGATGGAATTCGCTCCCCACAGAGGTAATCAAGCTCATTGTTTCGCGTGTGGACAATCGCAGTACCATGCCGCTCGCTGCGTGCTCGTCGGGGCTGTACCGTTCACTCAAAGCCCTCAGGCCGGAGCTTTTTAAGCCAGCTCCTTGCTTGCTGATGCCGCCTGATCTTCAGAAATGGTGTGTCACGCAGCATAATGATCGTAGGGTGGCGAGCATCAACCCCCTTGACTGCGATACGATCCCTGTCACCCTCAACTACATTAACGGTATGTACTAGGTCGGCATGAACACGTCTTGGATGGTGCTCGTGGACGATCACGACAGCTGGATGCTCGTGGAGGTCTACACCCGTGATTGATCCCCTTTCCTTCGATTAACACTACACTGCTTTGGCCCCGCGGCCTAGAATACTCGGAATCTTACAGTAGCCAACATGATACCAAGTTTGATTTGCTCAAGGTTGTAATCTGCCAAGTGCCCACAAGATCTGTGAATTATAAAGACTTCATGCTAATTGCATTCTTCAACCACGGTCTTGCCTATCTGACAGGTCACTGCGGTAAGTGGATAAATCTGTATGTCCATCGCAGGATCATACATCCTCCATGGTTCTCTGATACCATTGAACACAAGGGCTTCATTTACGCTGTCGACTCCTTCTATGGCTGGACGTATTGTTGGCTTACTCCAGTCATCGCTACAATCTGCTGTTACAGCAGTATGTTACTTTCCTATGATATCATGATGGCTTGCTTATATTACTGTCAACATTTACTGAAAAATATTCATGCTCATAACATGTTGTTCTTAAGATTGACAACATCAAGAGCCCTTTTTTATTTGACTCCAACTTGATATGATGTTGTAGGCCGCCTGGTGTCCCTACCCTTCCTAATACCAGAACCTTTCAAAGAAAAGTGGCATGGGAGTTGCAGGTGGTTCCTGGCTCGATCAGACGATGGCGAACGATTGATGATCGTTCGCACGTACCAGACGTGTTGTTTCGCGGAATACAATCACAGTCACTGCAAGGTCTTTGAGCAAGATCCCAGCTTCTCTGGGCCTTCAGGAATTTTTGACTGGAGGCTGGTAAGTAGCCTTGGTACACGCTCTCTGTTTGTCGGACTGAATTATCTGATTAACCAGGAGATAACCGACGGCAAGGATCATGATGGCAGCGTGGTTTCGTTCATTAGGCAAAACTGTGTGTACACAGCGTACCATGCGTCTCTGCATACACCATACCCTGATATGTGCCGCCACGCTCTGCAGCCCAAAGTAGGAGAGAGGGTCGCAAGTATCAGACTTTGACCTACTGGCTGGAGTTTCCCCCGTCAGGCACCCATCTGGTTCAAGCCGTCAGCCAATCTCCACAGCTTAATAAATAGTAACATCTAACTGAGCCAGTTAGTTAGATGCGTACACTTGGTGTAGTAGGATCTTTATTTAGTTTGATGCATACACTTGTTCTTTTTTGGTAGCCCTTTTGTAATAATGGCTGATGTTTGGTTTGGAACAAAGAGTTGCGTCTTCACTCTTCTGGCCTGCTTACTGCTTCTATTGCACCCCCGGCCCTGGTTGCTGCTGCTGTTGTTTTCAATGTACAATCAGTAGTATATTTTGTCTGTTGGTTGAATAAATGTGTTGTTAGAACGACAAACACAATGTTTTGGATGTCGTTGCACGGTTCGATCCTTAGTGCCCCGTACCGTCATAACGCATACTATTTTTCGTACGGAACACATTTTCCACTTGTTGATAACATGCAGCCCACTGATGAAGGTCCAATAGAGGAGCCCATAATTAACTGGAAGGGAGGCTCTCGCATGAATCCGGCCCAGGTACATGCTCATGGTCCCCTCAACATAAATAAGTGAATAAATAAATAAAGCTAAATGCTCATGTACCAGTTCTTTAAATTCATGATTTAACAGAAGGATATTATTTCCTATGATAGTGTCGTTACATTCCGTCGATATTATTCTTAGGCAAAGATAGCGACCAGTCTTCTTTCTCCCAGCATTTTCTTCCTGCAACCAGCGAACCCATGCAAATTGTAGTCAACGTCGTACATAGTTCTGGTCCATTTTCATTTTTTAGTAAGAATGTCCAACCCAGCCCAGCACATTGGTGACAACACTTCATCCTCCGCCTTAGTGCCCTCGCCGCGGCGCCGCCGTCCGGCCCTGTCAACATAGTTTTTTTTTCAAAACGGTCCCTGTCAACATAGTGAATCGGGAGAGAACTGTAGTTGTGAGTATGACAGTACGGACCCACCAGGTCCACTCCCAAACACAAGCAAGTGACTCTTTTACTACTCAGATGCGCCCCTTGGTTTTTTACTCTAATGCACCCTGCTGATATCCGAGACCCACATCATTTTTAACGTATAGTCAATTAACGACAGAATTGCACAACTTTTTTTTGGAGTAGTAATTCAGAGGAGCAGGCTATAAACTGGGTTGTGCATTCTCTGCGGCCCGTCTAACAACATGACCAGCCCAACAGGTTTTTCTTTGGGAAAATAGGTAGCCCGGTATTTCTTTTTGAAGAATATCCAAGCTAGGCCTATTTCTTTCCTTCGACTTACTGGGCTGCAAATCTTTCAAGACGAGGAGGGATGCATTCCGGCCTGGCCAAAGAGTATGGTCAGTGTCTGTTAAAAGTAATATCAAAGGGGTTGAAAATTCCAAAAAAAAATAGCAAATGGGATATTAGTTTCTTTTTTTGTTTTTGTTCTTCACTGATATTTTATAGTATTTCATTGGATTTAACATGACATAGTACTAATTTATTTTTAAATTTGTTTTAGTATGGCTAATAATTTTTGGATTAAGAATATTTTGTTCCCCAACCAAAATTTGTGAATTTTCAAAATTTCGCATATATTTAGTTAATTTTTTTAACCCTGGTACTGACCAGAAAATGGGCAGCAATTCTAAAAATGGAAAACGGGCTGCAACTATTTCCATATGAATTAGAAAATGGGTAAAAATTATAAAAATAATAGCAAATGGGCTATACACGCCACAGATTTCGAGGCTGACTTGTTTACGCAAGGCTTTGTCAGTCAACACACGATTCTAGCAGCAGTGACTGTTGGATGTCCATCCAACGGCCGACGTGCTTCTTCAATCTCTGATCTTCCTGCTCCAGCCGCCTAAACTAGCACCGGCGGGACTGCCTGCTCCCACCTCTTGTGGCCTTTGTGATGCCGCGCAGGCTTCCCTGGCCCACCCTACTCCCTCCGCTAGTCTGGCCGCACGCAATCAACTGCATCCTTATTACGCGAAAAAAATGATTCCTCCCACTGACATCTGGGGCGCACCGGTTGGGAGGCTGACCTGTGGGCCTACTAAGTTGACGCGTAAGCAGGGCTTGTCAAATTAGTCAACAAACGATTGTAGCAGCAGTAACCGTTGGATTTGAATCGAACGGTCATGTTGCTTCTTCAAGTGCTGCTCTTCTTGCACCAGCCGCCCAAACCAGTGCCGGCGAGACCGCCTGCTCCTGCCTCCAGTGGCCGGTTGTGCTGCCGTTGAGGCCTCACCGCCCCCTACTACTCCCACCGCTATCCAGGCCGTGCGGCAACGGCAGCCTCACACCATACCCAAACCAGTGAACCATCCTACTCCTCTCCCCATGGGCATCCACTACCGCATCTTCCTCTGCTCCGCGTCTTCCCCTTCCTAGGCCTCACCGTCGTCCACCGCCCTGGTGCTCTTGGCGCAGCGTGGTCAACGTGGTCATGGAACGACTTCCATCGGACGTGGACTATACATGGAGAGGCTGACAGCTGGGTCCACGGCTGCACAAAAGGAAATGCATCCTTATTACGCGCAAAATAATGATTCCTCCAGCTGACATCTGGAACCCACCTGAAGGGCCTCTGTATTTTGCGAAAAAAACATTCCCCCCGCTGACAGGTCGGACCCACCAGCTATATCTTCGCACGCAAGGAAGTGTCTCCTTATTACGCACAAAAAAATGAATATCCCCTGCTAGCTGGGACCCACCATAGTGGGTGGCTGACTTGTGGGCCTACTAAGTTGACGGGGACGGAGGGCTTTGTCAACTTAGTCAATACTCCAGTGACCGTATGATGTCCATCCAACGGCCATAGTGCTTCTTCAACCTCTGGTCTTCTTACTCTAGCCGCCCAAAGCAGCGCCGATCGTGCCGCCTGCTCCTGCCTCCCATGGCCGGCTGTGCTGCCGTGGAGGCCTCACCGCCCCCATACTATTCCCACCGCTGGCCAGGCCATCCCTCTACTCACCCACACCCCCTGTTATTCTGCGACGACGGCAGCCTCACACCGCAGCCGAACCAGTGAACCCTCGTACTCCTCTCCACGTGGGCACTGCCGCGTCTTCCCCAGCTCCGTGTCGTCCCCTTCCTAGGCCTCGCCGGCGTCCACCGCCATGGTGCTCTCAGCACGGCGTGGTCAACGTCGTCAAGGAACGACTTCCATCGGACGTGGACTGTACGTGGAGAGGCTGACAACTGGGTCCACTGCCGCAGCAAGGAAGTGCCTCCTTATTACGCGGAAAATAATGATACCTCCACCTGATAGCAGGGACCCACCAGACGGGCCACTGTATTTCGCGAAAAAAACGTTTCCCCCCTGACTGTTGGGACCCACCAGCTACATCTTCGCACGCAAGGAAGTGCATGACAGTCGGGACCCACCTGGTCGAAGCGCGTAGCATTGTCATTCTGGTCGCGAACGTGTATGTACATACTGGTGGATGTAGAGATGCACACGTGTCATAGTAGAGGCGCACACGTAGCATGTACACGTACGTATAGCGGCCAGTGTGCAAGAAAGAAAATACGGCCACGTGCGTACATACGGGCGGGGTCTCAAATGCCTACTCGCGCATACGTACGACCAGGGCTCGTGTACATGGCTGGGTCGGAACGGAGAAACTGCGTCGTCGTCGCGTTCATGGGGAGGCAACGGAATGTGTCGTGTTCATGGGGAGGCAACGGAATGCGTCCTGTTCATCGGGAGGCAACGGAACGCGTGGGAGCCAACCGGCTTGGACGGAACATGCGATGGAAACGAGTCCTAGCGTACCGCAGAACGGAGGAAACGGCCTTGTGTTTGACCGGCCACGTTCGAAACGGGATCTTGTTCATCGGGAGGGGTCTGCTGTACCGCAAAACGGAGGAAACAGACCTCCTACGGTCGAAACAGGGGTCCTGTTGATCGGGAGGGGTGTGGCGTACCGCAAAATGGAGGAAACGGATTTGTGTTGGAGCACTACGGTCGAAACGGGAGTCCTGTTCATTGGTAGGGGTGTGGCGTACCGCAAAACGGGACTCCATGAGATACTGTTCATCTCCACCGTCGAGCTCCTCCAGCATCCACGGGCTGCCGTCGACCTCCTCCAGCCTCCACGGGCTCCTATTCATCCATCCTCCACCGCGCGCTACTCCACCGGGCTACTGTTCAATTACCACTCCACGGGCTCCTGTTCAACCACCCCTCCACGGGCACCCCTCCACGGTCTACTGTTCATCCAACCCTCCATGGGGTCGTCCTGTTCATCCAGCCCTCCATGGGGTCCTGTTCATCCAGCCCCAACCGGTTCGATCGATCGGGGTCCTGTTCATCCAGAGGCAATGCCACGGGGTCCTGTTCATCCACCCCCACCGTTCATTGTTCATCCAAACCCCCCTGCAATGCTCACTCTTCATCGAGAGGCAGCATCGATCGGCTTCAGTTAGCAGCAGTAGCGAAGGAATCGCCCGATCGGGTTTAGTTAACAACCATCGATCGATCGCTCGGGTTCAGTAACGCGTAGCCTGCAGTGCAATCGTTTGGGTTCAGTTAGAGCCCAACGCCTCACTCAGGTTCAGTTAGAGACAAAGCCTCGCACACACGTGCATACGTGTATGAGAGAAACGCGCATCGCTCGGCCCCCGACCACCCACCGTAACCGGGAACTCCCCGAAATTTTCCTCGCCCTCGCTTCTACCATAGTTTTTTCCGTCATGGACGGCCCAAAGAATGTCATGCAGCTGCGTCTCCGGCCCGCCCAGGACGAAAAACCCATTTTCTGTTATGATTTTTTGTCATAGAAGTAGGAGCCCACCACATCTATGATGATACCGGGTTTTGTCACAATTATCGTCATAGAAGTGTCATAAGTATGACAGGAAAAAAATTCGTTCGGCCCAAAATGTCCGGATGTGTCTTTTTTTTGTAGTGACTTGTGCTGGGAACTTGTTCATATTTTGGCCAGGAGCAGCACCCTGGCATGGATCAGGGAAGGAGGATGCCCCTGCTGTTAATCTAGACTTATGCTATGTAGTTAAGTAGTTTGTTGTCATTTCCTTGCTTGCTGTGTTTGATTTCATTTGGTTGCCTGCTGTTGTGCTATTGTTGTTGTGCTGATCATGTGGTGGTAAGGCCACCATATTTGAATGGAATGAGCAGAACACAAACGATGTTTGCAACCAAACAACTGAAGTTTGCATCCGCTCACACCCTAAGCACAAAAACGGCAACCAAACAGCAGGAGGGTAAGTGCCTCTCCATGCGATGCAGGCAACCAAACAGGTTGCATCTACTGCATATGAGGCTGCATTTCATCAACCAGGCTAGCTGGAGATGGACATGCAATGCAACTATTGTTGCAAACTGCAACCAAACATACCCTAAAACTACGGAGCTCTGTCGCCGCTAATTCATGACGCTAACCACCGTCACCGGTGCCGAGTGCGAAGTTCTTGTTGGCACCGCCGAAATCATGACACTTCATCAAGCTGAGCGTACTAGTAGTAACGCGTGCCCCTCCTGACATGACGGGAAAAAGGTTTAGGGAATCATACCACGTACTAGTAGAGTACCATAGTAACGCGTGCCCCTCCTAACGCTCTCCATTTGCTGCTTCGTGGAGTTCTTCGTTGCTGGCACGACGTGCCTCGGTGCATCTTCAACACTGACCCACAAATTTATTTTGGCATTCATCTGCGGATATAGGGATCAGCCCGCAGACACAGATGCAAGGGCCAGTTATCCACGCTGCCCGCCTTTTCAACCACTGTTTGAACTAACCCGATGAAATTCATGCAATCGCGACGGATTTCATCAAAGTTCAGATAGAAAATAGTACAAATCATCCATACATAGTATGCAAATAAACTCTAGTACAACAATTGTTTAAATTAAACGAGATTAAACGGATGTTCAACTAGTTTTTCATGAACGGATTATGTTGTCTCACACATATTGCCCCTTATGTTTTATCCAACAATGTATGTATAAATGACCTTTCCTCTATCTTGTGGTATATCACAGTAGCGCATACGGACTACATAATGTGTAGAGCAATATTGAATGAATGAATCAATCAATCACACAATTACAATGCAATATTTTGAAAAGGCCCACAAAGTTTGAGGTCATTTTGAAATGTTTAAATTTATTTTGGTATTTAAATGGGCATATTATGTGCTACTTGTCCACTTTAATAATTGCTAGGGGCAAAATGGGAAGTCAAATGAGTTTGGTTTCTTGATGAAAAATGCGTGGGGATTATTTGGAATATTTACCAACATTTTTTTTACTGTTTGAAGAAATAATTTTTTGACTTGCAATTTGAATTGGAATTTGAATTGAATTTGGGACAGGTGGCATTTAAGCTTCACAAAACATGATGTCTTGGCATAATTAGAGGGAAATCTCTGTAACTTAATTATAGGGATGTTACAGTGCGGGTCTCATATATATCGACTTAGAGTCTTGTCTCCCCACCCTACTTGCACCATCATCGTATTCTACTCAATCTTGAATGCTAAGGTGCACTGGCGAGTGGGAGAGCAGGTCTCCGGAACCTCACGCCCTTGTGATCCTACTGCAGGAGAGGGCGGATTAGTTTTCGAGGAAGCACCTCACGCGACTACTCGCGTTCTTCATCGTGGGTTGTCTACCACCAAGATCAGGCGCTGTTGCACGCCATCGTCACCAAAGTCTGCTTCGACCGGTCTTCGCCAACTCGTCTGGAACAACATCGCCTATGTGACAACCATCACTACTTCATCTACAACCAATCAGTATGTGTCCCATGACATGGTCCAATTTTTTTATTATGGCTGCTGTTGCATGTGCGATGCCAATCATTATGTATCCCCTCATCTATTGACATTTTATTATACTCCCTCTGTTCACTTTTGTAAGTCGTTTAAAACAACTAAAATTGAATTGTTTTAAGTGTTGTCTTAAATGTCTAAAAGGTCTTACAAAAGTGAACGGATGGAGTAACTATTGTTGCATGTGGGATGACGTTGTTCGTGATGGTTCATCTAGCATGTTAGATTTATCCATGCTAATCATTTTTATTATAGTCATGATTTATTTAATGAAATCCCTACAAACTCTAAGCTCGTGGGAAATGGAGAGTTGTGTATGCTCCAGCTTCTCCTCATATCATAGGTCCCGCAGGTTTTTTTATGAGAAGGCCTTCATGATTAGCTTTATTAACATCAAATAACGCTTAAATCGTCTGCTAAAAATTTAGCAATAAACTCAGGAGGTGCATCCGCCCATAAAAATGGATTGTTTGCACGACCTAATAAGCTAGCTCATGAGCTACTACACTAGACTCTCTAATACAATGCTCAATAGTAACCCTCCCGATCTCTTTAAGTAGACCTCTGCAGCTCTCCAGAATAGGCGCTGCAACCATTGAATGCCCTTCGTTTAACCTTAAAGCTTCCACCACCGTGATGTTGTCCATCCTAACCAGAACATTGCTGCATCCTAAATTTTGTATAAGTGTAAGCCCTTCAAATAAAGCAGCAGCTTCTGCATAACAATATCATCAGTGTGTGGGGGGGAGGGGGGGGATTAGTAGCTGGCCGTCGTTTGCTTAGCTCTTAATCGCTGGAGTAGGCGTTTCCGCAATTAATTCTTCAGTTCGCATGATATTTTGACTGCCACTAGAAGATATACCACGTTCAATTCCTTCCTGAATTTGCATGCTCCAGGCTAAAGTTAGCGAGAAAAACAGTGCCGCGCACGCCTGAGGCTCATGCTTAGCGTCAAAGGTACATCTTCATCTCCTTCCTAAATCGGCTCAAGGCAAAAAGTTGGTGAGAATTGCTCGCACACGAACACGTCACCGTGTACCTCCAACACCGAGGGTGATGCACCGCAGCTCACGTCGAAGGAGGTCCGTCCGGAAGCGCGGTACGCAAGCAATCCGGCGGGCGCTTTTGAGCACCCGAAACCCCACGCGCCCGAGAGGGACCCCGTCTGGACGCGCGGCGGCTATGGGCTGCCCTAGGTCAGTTTGCCCGCCCCTAGAGCCTCGATGATCGCTGCCCTTCAACATGAAGAATGAACGAAGAACGAGAGAGAAAGAACAAGGGAGGGATGTAAAACTAGGATAAAAAGTAGATGGGTTTTGTGATTGTGTGTTGTTGTTCAATTGGCCGTCATCCCTTAAGTATATAAGAGGCGGCTGGACTTCCCGTGCAAGGAAAAGGCTTCAATTCACGTCCAAAACCCTAGTCCAATTCGGATTTGTTTGGTCCGAACTTTCCAAAACTGTTTGGTAAAATCTGGCTGCATCTTGCGGGCCATGTTTTGGGGAGTAAACGATCTTGGATGGAAACGAGCCCAAAAGCAATCTTGACCGTTTCGACGAGACGAACAATTTTCATGTTGAATGTTTTTCGATCTGAGGCCATCTCGAAGGGGTTTCTGGATGTTTTCCGAAGTCTGCAGCAGTGAAATTCAAAACCCGTACGAACATACCCGGAGTGTCCGGCCATCCACAGAGAAAATCGAAACCTGGATGGTTGTCCCCGGAGTGCCCGGCCATCCGGTGCAGTAACGTCTTGTACTGGCTGTAACTTTTGCATACGACCTTGGATTAAAACAATCTTTATATCAAAATAGACCATTTCGACAAGACGAAGACAACTTTTGTAGAAAGTTTTTCCATTTGAGGTCGTCTTGGGGGCTTAATCAGCCAAACTGTACTCTGAATATAAGATCTTAGTACTTTGAGCATAGTTTCGGCTTTCGAGATGAAATCAGATGGCAATGACCCAAACTTCAAAGACGTTCATATCAACAATACGGAACTCTTTTATGTAGATCTTCTCCATTTGAGGCCATTTTAAATAAGTCTTTGACCGTGCCAAAATTTGGTGTCAACACATGTCCTCCTGTTTTTCGACAAACTTGTGTACCGAAAAATAACTTGCACGATGCTTTTTCTAAGGACGATGTCAACACTCAGGATGATAATTATGTACCGGCTATGTTTATGCTTAGGGCGATAATTTTATATCAGCCATTAATTTTAACTTCTGGTTCATATCATACCTTGTAACCGATTACCACCAATCGGCTTTAAAGATATGGGAATGAAGTCGTTCCTTGTAGCACTAAGGAAATCAAACTCCAAGAGGTCACGCCCTGTTAAGCAAGTAACATCTGGATGATTCCAATCCACCGATGCATCGGCCAAAGCAACACAAGCCAAATTATCCGCGTGAATGATTTCTACCTCATCATTGATCCATTGTATTAAAAATTGATGGATGGTAGATGGCACACATTGGTTAGCATGAACCCAATCGCGACCTAATATAACATTATAGTTACCTTGCACCTCGGCGATGAAGAATGTGGTGGCCAAAGTTTTGCTTTCCACGGTGAGTTCTATGCACATCACACCTTTGACCTCTGTCTTTTCTTTACCCTCGAATCCATTAAGTACCATATTGGTCTTCATCAATGCATCATCATCTAACCCTAACTATTTGAAGACCAAGTAGGGCATAAGATTTACCACAGCACCACCATCAATGAGCATCCTAGCAACCGGTGATCCGTTAATATGACCTTTGAGGTACAATGGCTTCAAGTGTTTCACCAGTTCTCTTGGCTTCTCGAAGATAGCATTCTTAGGACCAAAATCCAGCTGGGCTACCTTCCCTTCTTCACCTTTAGCACGAAACTCGGCAGGTAAGTAATATACCATATTAATATCCATACCTTCCTGAACCGGCGTAGATTCATAATCCACCATCTCATCTTCATATCCCAATGTGTATATTGGGCTTAAAGTTTCCTCAATTGAAGGGGATGTTTCAGGTGGTGTGGACGATGTAATAGGGGTCGCATCATCCTCTTTCGGTGGTGAAGGTATTGCTGCAGCTAATGTAGAAGCATCTGTGTTTTGTTTTTGTTTAGACCTCCACACTTGTTTTATGAGTGCCATGGGCCGAATTTTACTAAAAAATTCGTCTCTTTGTCTCTCCTCTTTATGCTCTACCTTCTCGTGGTTCCTCATGCGTTGTAATCTCCTTTTCATGGTCTTAGTTAAACTGGGAGGACACCACTTTGGTTGAGTATATTTGGGATCCCTTGGTTTGGCCTTGCTTTTGCTCGCCTCATGATCATCAACCATGGAACCCTGCTGAACAATAACAATACCACCATTAGAAGTAGCCAGATTACCAACAACCGGCTTTTTGATCTCCTTTTGCTTGTCGCATTCTAAAATTTCTGCATTAGGTGACTTCACACGCCACACTTTTTTATCGACCTTACTTGGAGAAATTTTTGGTGGCCGATTAGCACCATAGCTCAAACGGCCTTGTGTGGGATAATAAAGCCTCTCGCGAGCAGGCCTTCTAGGTGCTGCCCGCCACATATGAAAAGCATAAGGAGCCATTGGGGGCTGCCCCCATCCTCCACTGAAGCCTCTCATGTAATATAGCGCATAGCAGGGTTGTGACATCCATGGTGTCGGTGCCCATGATCCATATGGCCTTGCACAGCGTCGAAACTCTTGCTCCAGAGGCAATATTGAACGCTTTAAATGTGATGGCTGATTAGAGCTAGAACCGGCCGCTTGACTTGCATATTTGGATAGCAACATATCAAAAGTTGGACTGATTCGCTTGCGCTTAGCTTCACTCTTTTCCCACTTGCCAACTTCTGAATTCTTGGGCTTGATAAATCTAACATGAGTATCTTCTTGTACTTGTGGTTGCCCCCCGAGTGAAGGATTTTTTATGGTGATCTTCAATACTTCTTTGCCATCGGGTTGCTTATCAAGCACAACCTCTCGCCCCAAGACTTTGTTGCCCTCCTTGTCTTTCCTGGGTTCACCAATAACAACATTATCTTTATTAGCAGATTCGGCTATGCTAGGCCGAATCAACATTTTCTTTCCCTCCAAGTCCATGGTGTTTATCAGGAAGGGTTGTTTATCAACTTGCATCTCAGCAAAATTCAATCGTCCATCATTAATGGCTGATTGTATCTGTCTTCGGAAAACATTGCAATCATTAGTAGCATGAGAAAATGAATTATGGTATTTGCAATAAGCACGCCGTTTCAGCTCGTCAAACGGCGGTATGGTGTGTGATATTCTAACCATCTTATCTTGCAAGAGAGCATCAAATATTTTATCACACTTAGATATATCAAAAGTAAACTTCATCTCCTCATCACGATTCTTTCGAATCGGCTTAAGAGCATTGCATGTATAGGGTTTGGCCTTTGATGAAGGAAATATGCCCTAGAGGCAATAATGAAGTTATTATTTATTTCCTCATATCATGATAAATGTTTATTATTCATGCTAGAATTGTATTAACCAGAAACATGATACATGTGTGAATACATAGACAAACATATAGTCACTAGTATGCCTCTACTTGACTAGCTCATTAATCAAAGATGGTTATGTTTCCTAACCATAGACATGTGTTGTCATTTGATTAATGGGATCACATCATTAGAAGAATAATGTGATTGACATGACCCATTCCGTTAGCCTAGCACTTGATCGTTTAGTATGTTGCTATTGCTTTCTTCATGACTTATACAAAGTTCCTGCAACTATGAGATTGTGCAACTCACGTTTACCGAAAGAACACTTTGTGTGCCACCAAACGTCACAACGTAACTGGGTGATTATAAAGGTTCTCTACAGGTGTTTCCGAAGGTACATGTTGGGTTGGCATAATTCGAGATTAGGTTTTGTCACTCCGATTGTCGGAGAGGTATCTCTGGGCCCTCTCGGTAATACTCATCACCTAAGCCTTGCAAGCATTGTAACTAATGACTTAGTTATAAGATGATGTGTTATAGAACGAGTAAAGAGACTTGCCGGTAACGAGATTGAACTAGGTATTGGATACCGACGATCAAATCTCGGGCAAGTAACATACCGATGACAAAGGGAACAACGTATGTTGTTATGCGGTTTGACCGATAAAGATCTTCGTAGAATATGTAGGAACCAATATGGGCATTCAGGTTCCGCTATTGGTTATTGAACGAGAATGGTTCTAGGTCATGTCTACATAGTTCTCGAACCCGTAGGGTCCGCACGCTTAACGTTACGATGACAGTTTTATTATGAGTTTATAAGTTTTGATGTACCGAAGTTTGTTTGAAGTCCCGGATGTGATCACGGACATGACGATGAGTCTCGAAATGGTTGAGACATAAAGATTGATATATTGGAAGCCTATGTTTGGACATCGGAAAGGTTCCGGGTGAAATCGGGATTTTACCGGAACACCAGGGGGTTACCGGAACCCTCCCGGGGGTTAATGGGCCTTAGTGGGCCATGAGGGAGAAGAGGAGGGCCGGCCAGGGCAGGCCGCACGCCCCCTCCCCCCTAGTCCAAATAGGACAAGGAAGGGGGGCGGCGCCCCCCTTTCCTCTTTCCCCTCCCCCCTTTCCTTCTCCACCAAGGCAAGAGGGGGGAGTCCTACTCCTGGTGGGAGTAGGACTCCTCCAGGCGCACCCCAAGGGGGCCGGCCGCACCTTCCCCTCCCTCCTTTATATACGGGGGCAGGGGGGCACCTCTAGGACAACACAAAGTTGATCTACGGATCGTTCCTTAGCCGTGTGCGGTGCCCCCCTCCACCATATTCTACCTCGGTCATATCATCGCGGAGTTTAGGCGAAGCCCTACGCCGGTAGAACATCATCATCATCACCACGCCGTCGTGCTGACGGAACTCATCCCTGAAGCTTTGCTGGATCGGAGCCCGGGGATCGTCATCGAGCTGAACGTGTGCTGAACTCGGAGGTGCCGTACGTTCGGTGCTTGGATCGGTCGGATCGTGAAGACGTACGACTACATCAACCGCATTGTCATAACGCTTCCGCTTACAGTCTATGAGGGTACGTGGACGGACACTCTCCCCTCTCGTTGCTATGCCATCACCATGATCTTGCGTGTGCGTAGGAATTTTTTTGAAATTACTACATTCTCCAACAGTGGTATCAGAGCCTGGTTTTATGCGTAGATGTCATATGCACGAGTAGAACACAAGTGAGTTGTGGGCGATATAAGTCATACTTCTTACCAGCATGTCATACTTTGGTTCGTCGGTATTGTGAGATGAAGCGGCCCGGACCGACATTACGCGTACGCTTACGCGAGACTGGTTTCACCGCTACGAGCACTCGTTGCTTAAAGGTGACCGGCGGGTGTCTGTCTCTCTCACTTTAGCTGAATCGACTGTGGCTACGCCCAGTCCTTGCGAAGGTTAAAACAGCACCAACTTGACAAACTATCGTTGTGGTTTTTGATGCGTAGGTAAGAATGGTTCTTGCTAAGACCGTAGCAGCCACGTAAAACTTGCAACAACAAAGTAGAGGACGTCTAACTTGTTTTTGCAGGGCATGTTGTGATGTGATATGGTCAAGACGTGATGCTATATTTTATTGTATGAGATGATCATGTTTTGTAACCGAAGTTATCGGCAACTGGCAGGAGCCATATGGTTGTCGCTTTATTGTATGAAATGCAAACGCCCTGTAATTGCTTTACTTTATCACTAAGCGGTAGCGGTAGTCGTAGAAGCAATAGTTGGCGAGACGACAACGATGCTACGATGAAGATCAAGGTGTCGCGCCGGTGACGATGGTGATCATGACGGTGCTTCGGAGATGGAGGTCACAAGCACAAGATGATGATGGCCATATCATATCACTTATATTGATTGCATGTGATGTTTATCCTTTATGCATCTTATCTTGCTTTGATTGACGGTAGCATTTTAAGATGATCTCTCACTAAAATTATCAAGAAGTGTTCTCCCTGAGTATGCACCGTTGCCAAAGTTCGTCGTGCCCAGACACCACGTGATGATCGGGTGTGATAAGCTCTACGTCCATCTACAACGGGTGCAAGACAGTTTTGCACACGCGGAATACTCAGGTTAAACTTGACGAGCCTAGCATATGCAGATATGGCCTCGGAACACGGAGACCGAAAGGTCGAGCGTGAATCATATAGTAGATATGATCAACATAATGATGTTCACCATTGAAAACTACTCCATCTCACGTGATGATCGGTTATGGTTTAGTTGATTTGGATCACGTGATCACTTAGATGACTAGAGAGATGTCTGTCTAAGTGGGAGTTCTTAAGTAATATGATTAATTGAACCTAAATTTATCATGAACTTAGTACCTGATAGTATTTTGCTTGTCTATGTTTGTTTGTAGATAGATGGCTCATGTTGTTGTTCCGTTGAATTTTAATGTGTTCCTTGAGAAAGCAAAGTTGAAAGATGATGGTAGCAATTACACGGACTGGGTCCATAACCTGAGGATTATCCTCATTGCTGCACAGAAAAGTTACGTCCTGGAAGCACCACTGGGTGCCAGGCCTGCTGCTGATGCAACTGAGGACGTTAAGAACGTCTAGCAGAGCAAAGATGATGACTACTCTATAGTTCAGTGTGCCATGCTTTACGGCTTAGAACCGGGTCTTCAACGATGTTTTGAACGTCATGGAGCATATGAGATGTTCCAGGAGTTGAAGTTAATATTTCAAGCAAATGCCCGGATTGAGAGATATGAAGTCTCCAATAAGTTCTACAGCTGCAAGATGGAGGAGAATAGTTCTGTTAGTGAGCATATACTCAAAATGTCTGGGTATAATAATCACTTGATTCAACTGGGAGTTAATCTTCCGGATGATAGCGTCATTGACAGAATTCTCCAATCACTGCCACCAAGCTACAAGAGCTTTGTGATGAACTATAATATGCAAGGGATGAACAAGACTATTCCCGAGCTCTTCGCAATGCTAAAAGCTGCGGAGGTAGAAATCAAGAAGGAGCATAAAGTGTTGATGGTCAACAAGACCACTAGTTTCAAGAAAAAGGGCAAAGGGAAGAAGAAGGGGAACTTCAAGAAGAACAGCAAGCAAGTTGTTGCTCAAGAGAAGAAACCAAGTCTGAACCTAAGCCTAAAACTGAGTGCTTCTACTGCAAGCAGACTGGTCACTGGAAGCGGAACTGCCCCAAGTATTTGGCGGATAAGAAGGATGGCAAAGTGAACAAAGGTATATGTGATATACATGTTATTGATGTGTACCTAACTAGAGCTCGTAGTAGCACCTGGGTATTTGATACTGATTCTGTTGCTAATATTTGCAACTCGAAATAGGGACTACGGAATAAGCGAGCACTGGCCAAGGACGAGGTGACGATGCGCGTGGGAAACGGTTCCAAAGTCAATGTGATCGCGGTCGGCACGCTACCTCTACATCTACCTTCGGGATTAGTTTTAGACCTGAATAATTGTTATTTGGTGCCAGCGTTGAGCATGAACATTATATCTGGATCTTGTTTGATGCGAGACGGTTATTCATTTAAATTGGAGAATAATGGTTGTTCTATTTATATGAGTAATATCTTTTATGGTCATGCACCCTTGAAGAGTGGTCTATTTTTATTAAATCTCGATAGTAGTGATACACATATTCATAGTGTTGAAACCAAAAGATGCAGAGTTAATAATGATAGTGCAACTTATTTGTGGCACTGTCGTTTGGGTCATATCGGTGTAAAGCGCATGAAGAAACTCCATACTGATTGACTTTTGGAATCACTTGATTATGAATCACTTGGTACTTGCGAACCGTGCCTTATGGGCAAGATGACCAAAACGCCGTTCTCCGGAACTATGGAGCGAGCAACTGATTTGTTGGAAATCATACATACTGATGTTTGTGGCCCAATGAATGTTGAGGCTCGCGGCGGGTATCGTTATTTTCTCACCTTCACAGATGATTTGAGCAGATATGGGTATATCTACTTGATGAAACACAAGTCTGAAACATTTGAAAAATTCAAAGAATTTCAGAGTGAAGTGGAAAATCATCGTAACAAGAAAATAAAATTTCTACGATCTGATCGTGGAGGAGAATATTTGAGTTATGAGTTTGGCCTACACTTGAAACAATGTGGAATAGTTTCGCAACTCACGCCACCTGGAACACCACAACGAAATGGTGTGTCCGAACGTTGTAATCGTACTTTACTGGATATGGTGCAATCTATGATGTCTCTTACTGATTGACCGCTATCATTTTGGGGTTATGCTTTAGAGACGGCCGCATTCACGTTAAATAGGGCACCATCAAAATCCGTTGAGACGACGCCTTATGAACTGTGGTTTGGCAAGAAACCAAAGTTGTCGTTTCTTAAAGTTTGGGGCTGCGATGCATATGTGAAGAAACTTCAACCAGATAAGCTCGAACCTAAATTGAAGAAATGTGTCTTCATAGGATACCCAAAAGAGACTATTGGGTACACCTTCTATCACAGATCCGAAGGCAAGACATTCATTGCTAAGAATGGATCCTTTCTAGAGAAGGAGTTTCTCTCGAAAGAAGTGAGTGGGAGGAAAGTAGAACTTGATGAGATAACTGTATCTACTCCCTTATTGGAAAGTAGTTCATCACGAGAACCGGTTCCTGTGACAACTACACCAATTAGTGAGGAAGCTAATGATAATGATCATGAAACTTCAGATCAAGTTTCTACTGAACCTCGTAGGTCTACCAGAGTAAGATCCGCACCAGAGTGGTACGGTAATCCTATTCTGGAAGTCATGTTACTTGACCATGATGAACCTACGAACTATGAGGAAGCGATGATGAGCCCGGATTCCGCAAAATGGCTAGAAGCCATGAAATCTGAGATGGGATCCATGTATGAAAACAAAGTATGGACTTTGGTTGACTTGCCCGATGATCGGCAAGCCATTGAGAATAAATGGATCTTTAAGAAGAAGACTGACGCTGATGGTAATATAATTGTCTATAAAGCTCGACTTGTTGCAAAAGGTTTTCGACAAGTTCAAGGGGTTGACTACGATGAGACTTTCTCACCCGTAGCGATGCTTAAGTCCGTCCGAATCATGTTAGCTATTGCTGCATTTCATGATTATGAAATTTGGCAAATGGATGTCAAGACTGCATTCTTGAATGGATTTCTAGAAGAAGAGTTGTATATGATGCAACCGGAAGGTTTTGTTGATCCAAAAGGTGCTGACAAAGTGTGCAAGCTCCAGCGTTCCATTTATGGACTGGTGCAAGCATCTCGGAGTTGGAATAAACGCTTTGATAGTGTGATCAAAGCATATGGTTTTATACAGACTTTTGGAGAAGCCTGTATTTACAAGAAAGTGAGTGGGAGCTCTGTAGCATTTCTAATTTTATATGTAGATGACATATTATTAATTGGGAATGATATAGAATTTCTGGATAGCATAAAAGGATACTCGAATAAAAGTTTTTCAATGAAAGACCTCGGTGAAGCTGCTTACATATTGGGCATCAAGATCTATAGAGATAGATCAAGACGCTTAATAGGAATTTCACAAAGCACATACCTTGACAAAATTTTGAAAAAGTTCAAAATGGATCAGGCAAAGAAAGGATTCTTGCCTGTGCTACAAGGTGTGAAGTTGAGTCAAACTCAATGCCCGACCACAGCAGAAGATAGAGAGAAAATGAAAAATGTTCCCTATGCTTCAGCCATAGGCTCTATCATGTATGCAATGCTGTGTACCAGACCTGACGTATGCTTAGCAATAAGCTTGGCAGGAAGGTACCAAAGTAATCCAGGAGTGGATCACTGGACAGCGGTCAAGAACATCCTGAAATACCTGAAAAGGACTAAGGATATGTTTCTCGTATATGGAGGTGACAAAGAGCTAGTCGTAAACGGTTACGTCGATGCAAGCTTTGACACTGATTCGGACGATTCTAAATCGCAAACCGGATACGTGTTTTTATTAAACGGTGGAGCTGTAAGTTGGTGCAGTTCTAAACAAAGCATCATAGCGGGATCTACATGTGAAGCGGAGTACATAGCTGCTTCGGAAGCAGCAAATGAAGGAGTCTGGATGAAGGAGTTCATTTCCGATCTAGGTGTCATACCTAGTGCATCGGGACCAATGAAGATCTTCTGTGACAATACTGGTGCAATTGCCTTGGCAAAGGAATCCAGATTTCACAAGAGGACCAAGCACATCAAGAGACGCTTCAATTCCATTCGGGACCAAGTCCAAGTGGGAGACATAGAGATTTGCAAAATACATACGGATCTGAATGTTGCAGACCCGTTGACTAAGCCTCTCTCACGAGCAAAACATGATCAACACCAAGACTCCATGGGTGTTAGAATCATTACTATGTAATCTAGATTATTGACTCTAGTGCAAGTGGGAGACTGAAGGAAATATGCCCTAGAGGCAATAATAAAGTTATTATTTATTTCCTCATATCATGATAAATGTTTATTATTCATGCTAGAATTGTATTAACCGGAAACATGATACATGTGTGAATACATAGACAAACATATAGTCACTAGTATGCCTCTACTTGACTAGCTCATTAATCAAAGATGGTTATGTTTCCTAACCATAGACATGTGTTGTCATTTGATTACTGGGATCACATCATTAGAAGAATGATGTGATTGACATGACCCATTCCATTAGCCTAGCACTTGATCGTTTAGTATGTTGCTATTGCTTTCTTCATGACTTATACAAAGTTCCTGCAACTATGAGATTGTGCAACTCACGTTTACCGTAAGAACACTTTGTGTGCCACCAAACGTCACAACGTAACTGGGTGATTATAAAGGTGCTCTACAGGTGTTTCCGAAGGTACATGTTGGGTTGGCATAATTCGAGATTAGGTTTTGTCACTCCTATTGTCGGAGAGGTATCTCTGGGCCCTCTCGGTAATACTCATCACCTAAGCCTTGCAAGCATTGTAACTAATGAGTTAGTTATAAGATGATGTGTTACAGAACGAGTAAAGAGACTTGCCGGTAACGAGATTGAACTAGGTATTGGATACCGACGATCAAATCTCGTGCAAGTAACATACCGATGACAAAGGGAACAACGTATGTTGTTATGCGGTTTGACCGATAAAGATCTTCGTAGAATATGTAGGAACCAATATGGGCATCTAGGTTCCGCTATTGGTTATTGACCGAGAATGGTTCTAGGTCATGTCTACATAGTTCTCGAACCCGTAGGGTTCGCACGCTTAACGTTACGATGACAGTTTTATTATGAGTTTATAAGTTTTGATGTACCGAAGTTTGTTCGGAGTCCCGGATGTGATCACGGACATGACGAGGAGTCTCGAAATGGTCGAGACATAAAGATTGATATATTGGAAGCCTATGTTTGGACATCGGAAAGGTTCCGGGTGAAATCGGGATTTTACCGGAACACCGGGGGGTTACCGGAACCCTCCCGGGGGTTAATGGGCCTTAGTGGGCCATGAGGGAGAAGAGGAGGGCCGGCCAGGGCAGGCCGCGCGCCCCCTCCTCCCCTAGTCCGAATAGGACAAGGAAGGGGGGGCGGCGCCCCCCTTTCCTCTTTCCCCTCCCCCCTTTCCTTCTCCACCAAGGCAAGAGGGGGGAGTCCTACTCCCGGTGGGAGTAGGACTCCTCCAGGCGCACCCCAAGGGGCCCGGCCGCACCTCCCCCTCCCTCCTTTATATACGGGGGCAGGGGGCACCTCTAGGACAACACAAAGTTGATCTACGGATCGTTCCTTAGCCGTGTGCGGTGCCCCCCTCCACCATATTCCACCTCGGTCATATCGTCGCGGAGTTTAGGCGAAGCCCTGCGCCGGTAGAACATCATCATCATCACCACGCCGTCGTGCTGACGGAACTCATCCCCGAAGCTTTGCTGGATCGGAGCCCGGGGATCGTCATCGAGCTGAACGTGTGCTGAACTCGGAGGTGCCGTATGTTCGGTGCTTGGATCGGTCGGATCGTGAAGACGTACGACTACATCAACCGTGTTGTCATAACGCTTCCGCTTACGGTCTACGAGGGTACGTGGACGAACACTCTCCCCTCTCGTTGCTATGCCATCACCATGATCTTGCGTGTGCGTAGGAAATTTTTTGAAATTACTATGTTCTCCAACATTTGAGGACCAAACAAACTCAGTAGTATAGAAATCAACCTCATCGTCTGAATTATCATCATTGTATTCAACCATATGCATTCTAGGACGATCGGTTGTAGACCTATGAACCTCTTTACTTCGACTCTCTTGAGCCAAAGCTGTTTGCAAGACTTGGTTAATATTCAAAAACTCATAACTTTCTAGCCTCTCCTTAATTTGAGTTTTTAAACCATTAAGAACAAGATCCGCCAAGTCTCTCTCTGTTATCACTAAGCTATAACATCGGTTCTTTATATCTCTAAATCTCTTGACGTAATCGGTGACAGATTCATCATGTTTATGCCTTATCGATGTAAGATGTGACAACTTTAGCTCATTATCGCCGCCATAAAAGTGATCATGAAACTTTTGCTCTAATTGCGACCATAAGAGAATTAAGCCATGTGGTAAAGCAGCAAACCATGAAAATGCGGTGCTAGTTAAAGACAAGGGAAATAAACGCACTTTCAACTCTTCTATGGAACCTGCTTCACCCAACTATGCTAGATACTGACTCACATGCTCCCAAGTTGTTTTCATACCCTCACCACTAAATTTAACAAAATCAGGAACCTTATAATCTTGAGGGTAAGAAATTGCATCGAACTGTTCAGGATAAGGCTTTTGATACACACGAATCTTTACTTTCGGCTCGTTTCCGAAAGTTTCTAGAAACATCTTATGCAAATCCTCCCTTAATTTAGCTAAAATTGGATCCGAGGTAGATGAAGATGTTTGTGGCAATGACATAGGAGCAACCTGAGTACTAGCTATTGGTGCAACTTGTGGGATGGGCGCCGAACCATAATTCGGTGGAAGACCAAACATGCTTGCGCCTATGGGTGGTGTGACAAAGTGATTCGGCGTTGACGCCGAATCGGGCACACTCATAATAGGATTAGGGTATGTAGGTGTAGTCACAAGCTGGTTGGTTTGACTAGGGTAAAAATTCAATGGCATAGTATATTGTTGTTGTATAGGAGGTGCCGATGAAATAGGTAAAGTTGGACTAGCGTTTTCAGATACACCAACAGTACCACTAGATGACAGAGGCATATTTTTCTGAGCATTAGCACTAGCCACAAAAGAATTGTATGCCATCACATTACCCTTACTAACAAGGCTTTCAATCACAGCCACTTGCTCCGGAGAAAAAACTTTACTCACAGTGATTACATCTTGTTCGTCGATGAGGGGAGAAAAATTGACGTTTCCAACCGGAGTGATGTTGCCTTGACGGTCCTTCTTGAAACTTGAAAGAAAGGCTTCCAAATCCTCCTCCTCGCGCTTCTTCTTGAGCGCCTCAAAAGCCTCTTCACGCTGCTTCTTGTGCGCTTCGTAGGCTTGGCGATGTTCATCCGATAGCTCATCAAGACCGAGCTTAATGATGTTATCGGCATTAACTTCTGAGGGCTTGGGGAGATTAGACATGGTTGATGATGATTCTTGATCTTTCTTTCCCAGCGGAGTCGCCAAAAAGTGTGCTCGCACACGAACACGTCACCGTGTACCTCCAACGCCGAGGGTGATGCACCGCAACTCACGTCGAAGGAGGCCCGTCCGGAAGCGCGGTACGCAAGCAATCCGGCGGGCGCTTTTGAGCACCTGAAACCCCACGCGCCCGGGAGGGACCCCGTCTGGACGCGCGGCGGCTATGGGCTGCCTTAGGTCAT
>NC_041381.1:497541657-497558108 GCF_002162155.2 Triticum dicoccoides
ACGAAGAACGAACGAAGAACGAGGGAGAAAAAACAAGGGAGGGATGTAAAACTAGGGTAAAAAGTATATGGGTTTTGCGATTGTGTGTTGTTGTTTAATCGGCCGTCACCCCTTAAGTATATAAGAGGCGCTGGACTTCCCATGCAAGGAAAAGGCTTCAATTCACGTCCAAAACCCTAGTCCAATTCGGATTTGTTTGGTCCGAACTTTTCAAAACTGTTCGGTAAAATCTGGTTGTATCTTGCGGGCCATGTTTCGGGGAGTAAACGACCTTGGATGGAAACGAGCCCAAAACAAATCTTGACCGTTTCGACGAGACGAACAACTTTCATGTTGAACGTTTTTCGATCTGAAGCCATCTTGAAGGGGTTTGCGGCTGTTTTCCAAAGTCTGCAGCAGCGAAATTCAAAACCCAGACGAACGTACCCGGAGTGTCCGGCCATCCACAGAGAAAATCAAAATCCGGATGGTTGTCCCCGGGGTGTCCGGCCATCCGGTGCAGTAGCGTCTTGTACTGGCTGTAACTTTTGCATACGACCTCGGATTAAGACGATCTTTATATCAACATCGACCGTTTCGACGAGACGAAGACAACTTGTGTAGAAAGTTTTTTCATTTGAGGTCGTCTTGGGGGCTTAATCAGCCAAACTGTACTCTGAATATAAGATCTTAGTACTTTGAGTATAGTTTCGGCTTTCGACATGAAATCAAATGACGATGACCCAAACTTTAAAGACGTTCATATCAACAATACGGAACTCTTTCATGTAGATCTTCTTCATTTGAGACCATTTTAAATAAGTTTTTGACCTTGTCAAAATTTGGTGTCAACAAGAATTTTAATTTTTAGTGTCACGCGATGAGCCAAGCCACGCCCTGGATGGACACGTTGGTTCGGGTTGAGTTTGGTTTGGGTACATCTGAGTGAGGTCCTACTGGTCGAATGTATGTATAATTCGCGCGAGACAGCAACCTGCGGCTGTCGCTGCGCGCGTGACCCTGCCGTGCCGACGCGGCCGGCGACTGGCAACGTAGTACTCAACGGTGTAGCTCTCAACTGAACCAGTTGCGGCCTGTCTGTATACATGTCTCTGTCCGCGCCGGTGGAGTCGTTCAACGGAGCGAGTGCCTGCGCGCACGGGCCACACGGCAGCGCGGACCGCCGGACCGGAGGCGTTGGGGCCGGGTAGGGACGGAGCGTCAGCGCCAGCGCGTGCGGCGCAGCGGCAGCAATGCGTGCAAAGCGACACACGAGACGGGATGGTTGACAGGCACGCGTCCGGCCCTCGTCACGGACCATCGAGTGTGGGACCGGGGACACGCCTAGTGGAACAGATGTTGGCAGGCAACGCACAGCCGGTCGCTGTTACTACCACCAGACTAGTCCACCGCCACCGCCACCGCCTCAGGTGTCTGGCTGGAGGGGAGTGGACACCCGCCGGCCAGGGCGCGTGGCGACGGCGGGTTGGACGGGTTCGCGGCGGAGCAGCCCGCTTTGTGGTTTTTGTATACGAATATACGATGACACAAAGGGAAGAAAAAAAGGAAGTCGCTCTACGCGTGCCCCTCCTGACGTTCCATTTGCTGCTTCGTCGACTACCTCATCGCTGGCATGACCGTACTCTCACCGCCACAGTGCCAGCATTTGCGGGGCTTGGTTTAGTGCCAATTGGCAAAACACAACGTTTGGGATTCTCAAGGACTAGAGACCACGCCCATGTGTGGTTTTGTACGACATGTTTGGGGAAATATCTAGTACTCTCACCCCTCTGGTGCTCTCGGTCAACATGGCAATGGGTACCCACTATTCGCGAACCCGACGGGTAAAAACCCTATTAGGGTAGGGTTTGGAAAAAATAATTACCCATAGATTTATAAATGGAAAAAAGTTATACCCATCGGGTAAGCCGGGTACGGGTATGGGAAGGCAATACTCATACCCGTGTACCCCGCATACATGCATGCTTATTTGTGTCATGAACTAATTTGTCATTTCTATGTTGAACCTATTTGTGGTCTCTAACTTATTTGTTTGTTGAATTTATTTGTATGTCGAACTTTAAGTGGCTCAAATGACTGTGTGTATGATAAAATGTTGAAATGTGAAATGTTTATGTGTTACAATATATGAGCTAAAATGTCGTAATGTTGTGTATGTAGTGAAATGCTGAAATATATATGTTTAAATGCTGATATATATGTGCTGAAATGCTAAAATGTGGTATATATGTGCTGAAATGTTTTCTTTCACGTACTGAAATGCTGAAATTATACATGGCAAAATGTGAACTGAAAGACGACCGAGAAGGGTATTTTTACCCGCGGGTATTACCCGCACCCGGCCGGGTACGGGTATGGGAACAAATTGAAACCCGAGGTGCGGGTACGGGTACGGGTTTGGGCAAAAAATATTGGGACGGGTGCGGGTTTGGGCGAGCATTAGCCGCACCCGAACCCTGCGGGTTCCATGTTGAGCTCCCAGTGCTTCAAACTCGGTAGCACATTTTAAAGTGTTCAAAAAATTCTGAAAAAAATCTAGCACATTGACACAACATCAATATATGTTGTTAAAAAAATCAAATCAATATTAGAAACATTGCTCGAGATACAAAAATGACAAAATAGACATCAATGTGAAAATGGGCCTAATTAAAGCCCAACTTAAGTTGCGTACTATTTACTGTCGAATTTGTCATTTATGTTTCTCAAGCTATGTTTTGAATTTTGATTTCAATTTTTTTGACAACATACTTTGATGTCGCGTCAATGTGTTGGATTTTTTTTTAAAAATCAAACATTAAAAATGTGCTACAGAGTTTTGAAGCACTGGGAGCATCCTAGGGTTGGGAGTACCAGATATTTTCGCCGACATGTTTTGGTTGCGCATTATATGATAACCGATGCCATGTGGATGAAGAGTTAAGAAATAAGGATCCACATCGAATAAGCTTCTAAAGATGACAATGCTATTGAGATTACAAAATGTGTAGCAATAGTCAAAACACATGGTGCATGATGGCAGTGTCACACCAATTGATATCCAACATGATTTTTTTCTACATCAATTTCTATTCTTTCAAGCGGAGGCAAAAGATTTGTGTCATCGATTAGTTAAGCAGACGCAAAATATCCTTATCAAGAGATGTGAGTAGAAGGAGAAGTTTCTCTAAATTGTAGTCAAACTAATAATTAGGACAAAAATCCCATATAAAATACAGTGCAAATGAATCATTAAATAAATCGTTCATGATTTAATTGTAAAAACATCAACGTAGGAAATTCTCTCAAATATACTATATTTATATTTTAAAAAAATTCTTAATGTACATCTTGGTTTATTATTTAGCAATCACTTCGGTTTATTTGCATTTTTCAGTTGGTAGTGATAAGGATCTGCACTAGGTGAGTCCTTCGCGTTTTCAGCTGCAGAGTGCAAGTGATACGTCTCCGCCGTATCAATAATTTTTGCTTGTTTCATGCCAATATTATACAACTTTCACATACTTTTGGCAACTTTTTATATGATTTATTGGACTAACCTATTGATCCAGTGCCTAGTGTCAGTTCCTATTTTTTGCATGTTTTTTGTATCACAGAAAATCCTTATCAAACAAAGTCCAAACGTGACGGAAATTTAAAGAGAATTATTTTGAAATTTATGTCATTTTTGGGAGGTGGAATCAACTTAAACGGGGGCCTACAGAGCCCACAACCCACCAGGGTGCGCCACAGGCCCCAGACGCACCCTGGTGTATCGTGCCCTCCTCGAACGTCAGTGGGAGTTATACTTCGAACGCAAGGAAGCTTATATCCAAAAAAAATCATGTTAAAATCTCAGCGCAATCGGAGTTACGGATCTCCCGGAATATAAGAAACGGTTTTTGGCCAGATCTGGGGAGCACGAAACAGAAGAAAACAAAGAGGGAGATCCAATCTCGGAGGGCTCCCACCCCTCCGCTGCCATGTATACCATGGACCAGAGGGGGAACCCTCCTCCCATCTATGGGGGAGGCCAAGGAAGAAGAAGAAGAAGAAGAAGAAGGGGGGGCTCTCCCCCTCTCTCCCGGTGGCGTCGGAGTGCCGCTGGGGCTAGGATCGTGACGTCGATCTACATCAACAATCTTGCTACCATCAACACCAACTTTCTCCCCCTCTATGCAGCGGTGTAACACCCTTTCTCCCCACTGTAATCTCTACTTAAACATGGTGCTCAACTCCATATATTATTTCCCAATGATCTATGGTTATCCTATGATGTTTGAGTAGACCCGTTTTGTCCTGTGGGTTAATCGTGATCTTGGTTAGTATGATTGTATATTTTATTTATGGTGTTGTCCTATGGTGCCCTCCGTCTCGCCCAAATGTGAAGGGGCCCCCGCTATATGGTGTTGCAATACGTTCATGATTCGCTTATAGTGGGCTGCGAGAGTGACAGAAGCTTAAACCCGAGTAGGTGGGTTGTTGCGTATGGGATAGAGAGGACTTGATACTTAATGTTATGGTTGGGTTCCACGACCTTAATGATTTTTAGTAGTTGCGGATGCTTGCTAGAGTTCCAATCATAAGTGCATATCATCCAAGTAGAGAAAGTATGTTAGCTCATGCCTCTCCCTCATATAAAATTGCAAGAATGATTATCGGTACTTGTAATCGATTGCCTAGGGACAAATGACTTTCTTGTTGACAAAATCTATCCACTTTTATTACCTTGCAATTTATTTGTAGTTTTATTCTCGCAAAGTACTCGTAGTTTTATTCTTGCAAAATAGTTTCATACTTGTTTTAGGTAAAGCCAACATCAAAGTGCGCGTACAGTTGTATCGGTGGTCGATAGAACTTGTGGGAATATTTGTTCTACCTTTAGCTCCTCGTTGAGTTCGACACTCTTATTTATCGAAGAAGGCTACAAATGATCCCCTACACTTGTGGGTTATCAAGACCTTTTTCTGGCGCAGTTGCCGGGGAGCAATAGCGTGGGGTGAATATTCTCATGTGTGCTTGTTTGCTTCATCACTAAGTAGTTTTTATATCCTCTTCTAAGTTGTTCTGTATCTTTAGTTATGAATATGGAACATGAAACACCAAAAAAATTAGTGGTACTTGGTACTCATGGAGATGGGGAACCTCCTAAAACCCTCAAGGCTCGTTATGTGAAAAATATTATGCACTACTTTGATAATCTTGAGAAAACCCCATTCAACTTGATAATGGGAGTAACATTGGATCAACGTGAATACTTTGGGGATTATCGCTTGACACAAAAAGGGAAACTTTTATGGGATCAAATTTATATGTTGCATTGGTATGCTCATGATTTATGTTTGAGATATGATTTTACTTGTTGCTCTAGGATGAATGCTCCACACCTTCCCTTCTCATGCAAATTTAATGATAATGAAACCTTGGCTTCTTATGCTAATGGTAGATATGATTATTATGATGTGGAACGAATAGAAGAATTTGTTGCTTTTAAGGGGTGCTTATGAAATTGAATCTTTGTTTTTAAAGTATGAAGCTTTTGATGATGATGTTTATAGACCTGAAAATTCTGCCATCCTTAAATATTGCTATGATAATTGTAAATACAATTTTGATATTGATGTGTTTATTGAGAAAGTATCCACTGTCCAAGAAGAGATTAATATTTTGCAGGAGTCTATGGAATAAGGAATTGATGAAATGTGAGCTCATTTGATGAAAAAGATGATGAGGAGAGCGAAGAACAAAAGGAGGAAGAGCGGATTGATCACCCGTGCCCACCTTCTAATGAGAGTAACTCTTCAACTCATACATTGTTTAATTTCCCTTCGTTCTTACCGAAGAATGAATGCTATGATAATTGCTATGATCCCGTTGATTCTTTTGAAATGTCCCTTTTTGACGAACTTGATGCTTGTGGCCATGATGCCAATATGAATTATGCTTATGGAGATGAACTTGCTGTTGTTCCTTATGTTAAACATGAAATTGTTGCTATTGCACCCACACATGATAGTCCTATTATATTTTTGAATTCTCCAAATTACACTATCCCTGAGAAGTTTGCACTTGTTAAGGATTATTGATGGGCTGCCTTTTACCATTGCACATGATGATTTTGATGAATATAATATGCATGTGCTTGCTGCTCCTACTTGCAATTATTATGAGAGAGGAACTACATCTCCGCCTCTCTATGTTTCCAACACGAAAATGCTTGATATATGTTGCTTTGTGCTCACTACTAAATGCCAAATCATTGTTAATTCAAATTGGCTTTGATATACCTTGGGATCCGGGTGGATCAATTACTTGAGCACTTTATGCCTAGCTTAATGGCTTTAAAGAAAGCGCTGCCAGGGAGACAACCCGAAAGTTTTAGAGAGTCATTTATTTCTGTTGAGTGCTTTTATAAAGTTTAAAAACAAAAAAAATAGAGGGGAACTTAAAAAATTTCGACAAAAGAGATGCGATTGAAAGTTATGCATTGGAGAAGTGAGGGTCGACCTTGAACACTTGTGTTCATGCTCATGGAAACAATGTAGAATTTTTCATGAAGATTCTACCAAAAATAATTACCCCCTTCTACAAATCCATTGTATTATAAAAATAATGTGCCAAGATTTGCCTTTAGGATGATTAGATTGCTTGTTGGTATGTGCGGTGTAGAAACAGAAACTTTGGCTGTAGCGCATGAATTTTCATATTTTACTGGAATCCCAAACGTTTCTGAAACTTTTTGCACAGTCCTGCTATACAAATTGTTTATGTTTTCCTAATATTTCAGATTTTTTGGAGTGCCAGAAGTATGGTAGATGTTCAGATTGCTACAGACTGTCCTGTTTAAGACAAATTCTGTTTTTGATGCATTGTTTTGCTTGTTTTGATGAAACTATCGATTTTTATCGATGGTATGAGCCATGGAAAAGTTATATTACAGTAGCTAGAATACAAAATAAAATATGAATTGGTTTGAAACAGTACTTAGAGTAGTGATTTGCTTTATTATATTAAAAGATCTTACCGAGCTTTCTGTTGAGTTTTGTGTGGATGAAGTGATCGAAGATCGAGGAGGTCTCGATATGAGGTGAAGGAGGAGAGGCAAGAGCTCAAGCTTGGGGATGCCCAAGGCACCCCAAGTAAATATTCAAGGAGACTCAAGCGTCTAAGCTTGGGGATGCCCCGGAAGGAATCCCATCTTTCTTCAACAAGTATCGGTATGTTTCCGTCTTCATTTCGTTCATTTGATATGTGAAATCTTGGAGCGTCTTTTATGTTTAGCTTTCTTTCACTTTTCTTTTATGCACCATGTTGGTATGAGATAGCACATGGTTGATTTATAGAATGCTCATTGCACTTCACTTATATCTTTTGAGTGTGGCTTTATAGAAAGCTTCATGTGCTTCACTTATATCATTTCAAGTTTGGATTGCATGTTTCTCTTCACATAGAAAACCGATGTTCGTAGAATGCTCTTTTGCTTCACTTATATTTGTTAGAGCATGGTCTTTTGTAGAAATAATTAAACTCTCATGCTTCACTTATATCTATTTAGAGAGACAAACGGGATTGGTCAATTGCATGGTTAGTCATAAAATCCTACATAAAAATTATGGATCACTGAATATGATATGTTTGATTCCTTGCAATAGTTTTGCGATAAGAGATGATAATATGTGGGAGGTACTAGCAAACGGTTGTGGTTATTAAGAATATTGGTGTTAAAGTTTATCATTCCCGAAGCATGCATATATAGTCTCTCGTTATGCCGGGAAGTTGGAGCACAATTTATCCTTGATTGTCTATCATTGTGTGAAGGTCAGGGGCGCGCGATGGTTAACTCCTGCAAACCTCCCCCCTAGGGGCGTGCATAGTAGTACTTTGCTTCGATGGCTAATAAACTTTTACAATAAGTATATGAGTTCTTTATGACTAATGTGAGTCCATGGATTATACACACTATTACCTTTCCGCAATTTGCTAGCCTCTACGGTACCGTGCATTGCCCTCTCTCACCTCTAGAGTCAGTGCAAACTTCACCGGTGCATCCAAACCCCGTGATATGATACGCTCTATCACACATAAGCATTATTATATCTTCCTCAAAACAGCCACCATACCTACCTATTATGGCTTTTCCATGGCCATTCCGAGATATATTGCCATGCAACTTCCACCGCTTCCGTTTGATGACTTAGCATTCATTGTCATATTTCTTTGCATGATCATATAGTTGACATAGTAGTTGTGGCTCAGCCACCGTTCATCATTTTTCATACATGTTATGCTAGATCATTGCACATCCTGGTACACTGCCAGAGGCATTCATATAGAGTCATACTTTGTCATAGGTATCGAGTTGTAATTTTTATTTCTTTTGAGTTATAAGTAAATAGAAGTGTGATGATCATCATTATTCATTTTTAGAGCAGTGCCCCAGTGAGGAAAGGATGATGGAGACTATGATTCCCCCACGAGGAGAGACTCCGGACAATGAGAGAAAAAAAATAAAAAAAATAAAAATAAAAAAGGGAAAGAAAAAGAAAAAAAGAGAAGAAAGAAAGAAAAAGAAAAAAATAAACAAAGAGAGAAGGGGCATTGTTAGTATCCTTTACCAAACTTGTGCTTCAAAGTAGCATCATGTTTTTCATATGGAGAGTCTCCTATGTTGTCACTTTCATATACTAGTGGGATTTTTCATTATAGGATTAGATGCACACCCACTTAGTTTTCATATGGAGCTTTCATACACTTATAGCTCTTAGTGCATTCGTTGCATGGCAATCCCTACTCCCCGCACTGATATCAATTGAGGGCACCTCCATAGCCCATTGGTTAGCCGCGTTGATGTGAGACTTTCTTACTTTTTTGTCTTCTCTATATTTACCCCTATCATCATACTCTATTCCACCCGTAGTGCTATATCCATGGCTCGCACTCATGTATTGCGCGAGGGTTGAAAAAGCTGAAGCGCGTTAAAAAGTATGAACCAATTGCTTGGCTGACACCGGGATAGTACATGATTTATACTCTGTGTTAGGAAGACAGAGCATGACAAGACTATATGATTTTGTAGGGATAACGGTCTTTTGCATTGATATTTTGAAAGACATGATTGTTTATTGGGATGCCTGAGTATTGATGTATTTATGTCAAATTATAGACTATTGCTTTGAATCACTTATGTCCTAATATTCATGCCATGATTAGATATATGATCAAGTTTATGCTAGGTAGCATTCCCCATAAAAAAATATCTTTTTAATCATTTACCTGCTCGAGGACGAGCATGAATTAAGCTTGGAGATGTTGATACGTCTCCGTCATATCTATAATTTTTTATTGTTTCATGCCAATATTATACAACTTTCACATACTTTTGGCAACTTTTTATATGATTTATTGTACTAACCTATTGATCCAGTGCCCAGTGCGAGTTCCTGTTTTTTGCATGTTTTTTGTATCGCAGAAAATCCTTATAAAATGAAGTCCAAACGTGATGAAAAATTACAGAGAACTATTTTGGAATTTATGTGATTTTTGGGAGGTGGAATCAACGCAAACGGGGGCCCACAGAGCCCACAACCCACCAGGGCGCGCCACAGGGCCCAGGCGCAACCTAGTGTATCGTGCCCTCCTCGAACTTCGGTTGGAGCTATACTTCGGGCACAAGGAAGCTTATATCCGGAAAAAATCGTGTTAAAACCTCAGCGCAATCGGAGTTACAGATCTCCCAGAATATAAGAAACGGTTTTTGGCCAGATCTGGGGAGCGTGAAATAGAAGAGAACTAAGAGGGAGATCCAATCTCGGAGGGGCTCCCGCCCCTCCACCGCCATGGAGACCATGGACCAGAGGAGGAACCCTCCTCCCATCTAGGGGGAGGCAAAGGAGGAAGAAGAGGGAGGGGGCTCTCTCCCCCTTTCTCCCGGTGGCGTCGGAGTGCCGCCGGGGCTAGGATCGTGACGGCGATCTAGATCAACAATCTTACTACCGTCAACACCAACTTTCTCCCCCTCTATGCAGCAGTGTAATACCCCTTCCCCCCACTGTAGTCTCTACTTAAACATGGTGCTCAACTCCATATATTATTTCCTAATGATCTATCGTTATCCTATGATCTTACCCAATGATCTATGATTTATGGTGGGTGCGAGAGTGACAGAAGCTTAAACCCAAGTAGGTGGATTGTTGCGTATGGGATAGAGAGGACTTGATACTTAATGCTAAGGTTGGGTTTCAAGACCTTAATGATCTAAAGTAGTTGTGGATGCTTGCTAGAGTTCCAATCATAAGTGCATATCATCCAAGTAGAGAAAGTATGTTAGCTCATGCCTCTCCCTCATATAAAATTGCAAGAATGGTTACCGGTACTTGTTATCGATTGCCTAGGGACAAATGACTTTCTTGTTGACAAAATCTATCCACTTTTATTACCTTGCAATTTATTTGTAGTTTTATTCTCGCAAAGTACTCGTAGTTTTATTCTTGCAAAATAGTTTCATACTTGTTTTAGGTAAAGACAACGTCAAAGTGCGCGTACAGTTGTATCAGTGGTCGATAGAACTTGAGGGAATATTTGTTCTACCTTTAGCTCCTCGTTGGGTTCGACACTATTATTTATCAAAGAAGGCTACAAACGATCCCCTACACTTGTGGGTTATCAATACGCTATCCCACTCAAGTCGGGACGCAGATTCAGTGACTTATTGCACCTGCCTTTGGGTGTATATGACAGGTGGGCCCAACAGGTGGCCCACATGTCATACACACAAAGGCAGGTGCAGTTACGCCACCCAAGCTCGGTCCCTCTTATTTTACAAGGTTTACATGAATAGGGAGAATGCCTGCAGCTGGGAATCTGGGCTGGAAAAGGAGCAAATATTAGAGACCTATTCTGCACAACTCCAAAAGTCCTGAAACTTCACGAAGAGTCATTTTGGAATTAGTAAAAAATATTGGGCAAAGAAAACACCAGAGAGGGGCTACCAGCCATCCACAAGGTTGGGGCGCGCCCCCTGCCTTGTGGGCCACCTGGCAGGACCCCGATGCCCATCTTCTGCTATATGGTGTGTTTTGACCTGAAAAAATTAGAAGGAAGCTTTCGGGATGAAGCGCCACCTTCTCAAGGCGGAACCTGGGCAGAACCAATCTAGGGCTCCGGCGAGTTGTTCTGCCGGGGAAACTTCCCTCTAGGAGGGGAAATCGAAGCCATCATCATCACCAACGATCCTCTCATCGAGAGGGGGTCAATCTCCAGCAACATCTTCACTGGCACCATCTCCTCTCCAAACCCTAGTTCATCTCTTGTATCCGATCTTTGTCTCAAAACCTCAGATTAATACATGTGGGTTGCTAGTAGTACCATAACACCGGAGGAGTACATAAGGGATACTTTCCCGAATGTTTTAGACTCCAAAAAGAAATAGGTATATCGTGTGGTAAGTAAACCGACTCCAAAATTGTTCTGATGGCAATTTTTCTCTATTTTGGAATAATTAAAAATTAGGAAAATTGAAAGTATTCCGAAAGAGACAAGAGGAGATGGGTGGAGGGCGCGCCCCCTGCCTTGTGGCCACCTCGTGTGCCCTCCAGACTCCGTTTTCTTGCACAATACTTCTTATGGTCGGTGAAAATTCATTATATAATCTCCCAAAGGTTTTGACCACTGTACCACGAAAAAATCCTCTGTTCTTGTTTCGAGCTCTTTTTCTTACATATCCTGATCACCATGACGTCTCCAAGCGCCCGCAAGGACAAGTTTTTTGAGAAGGTCATCAACCCCCACCTTGCGGAGGTGCTGTGACACCCTCAAACCATTGAGATGCCTGAGGGGGTGCTGCACATCCGCGATGTTGAGGGGCCGAAGAAGACCGGACGCATGGAGACAAGACTCGAAGCAATGGAGCATCAAGTTTTCAAGTGTCAAGTGATGGTGGAACGTGGACTCAACGCGAATCACTTGATGATCGCGGAGTTCACCAACAATCACAAGCTGGATGCCAAGGACATCGGGGAGGCCATCTTCAAGCTTCATGAGAAAATTGAGCATCTCCAAGCCCAGATCTATGACCTGCAAAACCAAAACGGTGAGTACGAATACAGATTTAAGAGGATGAGTTTGGCTGCAAATTTGAGGATCCGGAGACTCGTTCATCGTTCTATGATGGTGAGCCTATGCCTTGGAAGATAGATGACAAGCCTACTACACCAACAACTCCAACATCACCACCTCCGAAGAAAGAGACATAAATACATGGGTATGGGCACTCCCCTTGGCAACTGCCAAGCTTAGGGGAGGTGCCCCGGTATCGTATCACCATCACACCTTTACCTTTACCGTTTTTCTTAGTTCGATCCTTTTGGTTATATCTTGATCTAGTAGAATAAAGTTTTTAGTATGATCTAGCTTTGAGTTCTGTTTTGATCTCTTTCTATGTAATCGAGTCCATGAGTTATATAATAAAGAGTAGTTTTGAGTTAAGGGCTTTGCTTTCTTGCTATGATCTTGAGGGAATTAAATAAGAGAGAGAATAAAAAAATAAAAAGACATATAAAGATTATAATGAATAAAAATTGTTGAGAGTTGACAAACATAGTTTTGGTCATTGTTGCAATTAATAGGAAGTAATAAAGAAAGAGAGGCTTCACATATAAATATACTATCTTGGACATCTTTTGTAATTGTGAGCACCCATTAAAATATGACATGCTAGAAAGTTGAAGTTGGACAAGGAAGACAACATAATGGGTAATGTTTTCTTATATCCCAATAGAAGTTATATTGTCATGGATCCTCAAACATGTTGAGCTTTCCTTTCCCTCTTATGCTAGCCAAATCCTTTGCACCAAGTAGAGATACTACTTGTGCTTCCAAACATCCCTTAAAACAGTTTTGCCATGAGAGTCCACCATACCTACCTATGGATTGAGTAAGATCCTTCAAGTAAGTTGCCATCAGTGCAAGCAATAAAAATTTCTCTCTAAATATGTATGATATATTAGTGTGAAGAAAATAAGCTTTATACGAACTTGTGATATGGAAGAAATAAAAGCGACGGACTGCATAATAAAGTTCTTTATCACAAGCGGCGATATAAAGTGACGTTCATTTGCATTAAGATTTTGTGCATCCAACTATAAAAGCGCATGACAACCTCTGCTTCCCTCTGCGAAGGGCCTATCTTTTAGTTTTATCTTGTACCCTTGTACAAGAGTCATGGTGATCTTCACCTTTCCTTTTTACACTTTTTTTCTTTTGGCAAGCACTATGTGTTGGAGAAAGATCCAGATATAGTGCGTGAGTGTTAGCAATTGTGAAAGACTAAATGATAGTTGAGTATGTGGACTTGCTGAAAAGCTGTTAAATTGACTCCTTTTGATGTTATGATAAATTGCAATTGCTTCAATGACCGAGATCATAGTTTATTAGTTTTCAATGAAGTTTTTGATTCATACTTCACCTTGTGAATGGATTGTTACTTTAGCATAAGATATCATATGACATTATATGTTGTTGTTCTAAAGATGACCATGATGCCCTCATGTCCATATTTTATTTTATCGACACCTCTATCTCTAAACATGTGGACATATTTTTTGATTTCAACTTTCGCTTGAGGACAAGCGAGGTCTAAGCTTGGGGGAGCTGATACGTCCATTTTTGCATTATGGGCTGTTATTACACATTATATCATAATACTTATGCCTTTTCTATCTTATTTTACAGGGTTTACATGAAGAGGTAGAATGCCGGCAGGTGGAAATTTGGGCTGGAAAAGGAGCAAATATTAGAGACCTATTCTGCACAACTCCAAAAGTCCTGAAACTTCACGGAGAGTCATTTTGGAATTAATAAAAATTATTGGGCGAAGAAAGCACCAGAGGGGGCCCACCAGCCATCCACAAGAGTGGGGGCGCGCCCTACCCCTTAGGCATGCCCCTGCCTTGTGGGCTACCTGGTAGGCCCCCGATGCCCATCTTCTGCTATATGGTGTGTTTTGACCTGGAAAAAATCAGAAGGAAGCTTTCGGGATGAAGCACCGCCGTCTCAAGGCGGAACCTGGGCAGAGCCAATCTAGGGCTCCGGCGGAGCTGTTCTGCCGGGGATATTTCCCTCCAAGAGGGGGAAATCGAAGCCATCGTCATCACCAACAATCCTCTCATCAAGAGGGGGTCAATCTCAAGAAACATCTTCACCAACACCATCTCCTCTCCAAACCCTAGCCCATCTCTTGTATCTAATCTTTGTCTCAAAACCTTAGATTGGTACATGTGGGCTGCTAGTAGTGTTGATTACTCCCTGTAGTTGATGCTAGTTGGTTTATTCGGTGGAAGATCATATGTTCAGATCCTTAATGCTAATTAATACTCCTCTTATTATGAACATGAATATGCTTTATGAGTAGTTATGTTTGTTCCTGAGGACATGGGAGAAGTCTTGTTATACGTAATCATGTGAATTTGGTATTCGTTTGATATTTTGATGAGATGTATGTTGTCTTTCCACTAGTGGTGTTATGTGAACATCGATGACATGACACTTCACCATTGTTTGGGCCTAGGGGAAGGCATTAGGAAGTAATTAGTAGATGATGGGTTGCTAGAGTTACAGAACTTAAACCCTAGTTCATGCGTTGCTTCGTAAGGGGCTGATTTGGATGTTTCATGCTATGGTTAGATTTATCTAACTCTTCTTTTGTAGTTGCGGATGCTTGTGAGAGGGGTAATCATAAGTGGGAGGCTTGTCCAAGGAAGTACAACAACCAAGCACCGGTCCACCCACATATCAAGTTATCAATGTAATGAACGCGAATCATATGAGCATGATGAAAACTAGCTTGACAGTAATTCCCATGTGTCCTCGGGAGCGCTTTGCTTTATATAAGAGTTCATCCAGGCTTTTCCTTTGCTACAAAAAGGATTGGGCCTCCTTGCTGCACCTTAGTTACTTTTGTTACTTGTTACCCGTTACGAATTATCTTATCACAAAACTATCTGTTACCGATAATTTCAGTGCTTGCAGATAATACCTTGCTGAAAACCGCTTGTCATTTCCTTCTGCTCCTCGTTGGGTTCGACACTCTTATTTATCGAAAGGACTACGATAGATCCCCTATACTTGTGGGTCATCAAGACTCTTTTCTGGCACCACTATCGGGGAGCGAAGCGCCTTTGGTAAGTGGAATTTGGTAAGGAAACATTTATATAGTGTGCAAAAATTTACTGTCACTTGTTACTATGGAAAATAATCCTTTGAGGGGTTTGTTCTGGGTATCTTCATGTAACGCCCGGATAATCAAGCTACAGCAATCCCTTACTAATGATGCCAAGTCATCACTGTTACTATTGCTAATCTCACTTGGATTCAAAACCAATTCTAATTCAATTTTAAAATAAAGTCAAATAAATTATTTCTCCAAACAGTAAAACAAAAATGTTCGCTGGTTGCAAATATTCACTAAGTAAATGTCATGAGTGATTCAACATCATTTGAGATAGCTAATTTCCCCTGGGAATTAAAGCAGTTCCAAATCAGCATTTTTAAATACTTTTCCATTTGTGAAAAATCCAAATCAATTCAAACTCCTCCCAAACTTTTTGTGGCGGGTGCCAAATATTGTAATGTATTTATTTGGCCAAGTCCCACAATTTTACAGAACTCCTTTTGGCAGCTCAAATATTGCATAGCATTTTTCTGTTAAAAAAGCAAAAGGAAAAGGGAACCCCCTGCCCCTAGGCCTAAGGCCACAGAGACAGGCCCAACGGGCTGGCCCGCTCCCTTGCGCCCCCTGGCATATTAGGCCACTCCCTCCCCGTAACCCTAACCCCGCACGACCCCCACTCATCCTCGTTCCCCACTCCCCCTCCCTCACCCGATCCCGTCTGGATCGAGATCGAGGCAGCGAGCCCCGACCACCTCGCTGTCGCCCCTCGCCACCTCATCGGTGCCCGCCTCTCCGTCTCCTCTCGCACGGCGCGCCCCGACCCTGCGCCTGCCCCTGACGCCGTCACCTCGCCGCTCGCCGTCGTCGAACCCCGATGCCTTCGCCACCTCGCCGTCGCCGGACCTCCCCACCGGACCTCCTCATCTCCTCCCCGTTGGACTGCCTCCCCGCCTTCGAGGAGCCGTCATCGTCTTCCACCCCGAGCCCCGCTGCCAAACCCCTATGGTCCCCATGAGCTCCGGCCTCCCTCCCTCTCTCCCCTTGTTCTCTGTCACCGGCGCCGTCCACTCGCGTGCGCATGACCGTAGCCTCGCCCGTCGCCGCCTGCATGTGCGGCCACCGCGCCTTGCCCGTCCGCCCCGGCCTCCTGCATCGCATCGTCGCTCGCTGGCGCACGCACGCCCACGGCTCCGGCCGCCTTCTTCCCTGCACCGCCTACCCCACTGCCGGCCTCGACCATGGCCTCGCCGGGGCTAGGTCCGGCCACCGCACCCCTCCCCGCTACCGCTGCCTAGCGCCACCGTGG
>NC_041381.1:497558296-497573201 GCF_002162155.2 Triticum dicoccoides
AGGAGCGCCCCGCTCCCGCAGCCCCAATAGCCCGTTCCAGTGGCCAGATGGGCCACTGCCAGCGGGGCCCCACGCCCCTGTTTATTTTTAAAAAAATGTTAATATATATATATTAATAAAAATAATTAATTAGTTAGTTAAACACTTAATTAACTTAATTAATTAATCTTAAATAAACTAATGAACTATATTAATTAGTTAATTCTGTAGTTAGTTAGAACAGTCATTGACATGTGGACCCACTCCTACTATTCACTAGTTGACTAGTCTCTGTTGACTTGGTTAACTGGCCCCCCTGGTCCCATTTGTCGGCCACATGTGCTTAATGCTGGCTACACTTCTGTGTACCCATAGCATTCATTATTTAAATGTTTTTCGAATAAAATTTAATCTAGTAATTTGGAAATTAAATAAAACTTTGAAAAAATAATTTAAAATAATCCGTAACTCGGATGAAAAAGTTTTATACATGAAAGTTGCTCAGAATGACGAGAGGAATCTAAATACGCAGCCCGTTTGTCTGTCACACATCCCTAGCATAGCAAACATGCAACCTTTCCCCTCCGGTTCATCTGTCTGATAGACGTCCGGAACCGGGAAAACTTTCTCGGATGTTTCCCCCTTCGCCAGTATCGCCTAGCGCTGCGTTCGAACACCTCTAGCTCCTCTTATTGTCTTATTATGCTCATGTTTGCGTGTATGTACTGTTTCTTCCCCCTCTTCTCTCTGTTAGACCTCGAGACCGCTGCTGATCCCACTGTGATCGACTACGTCGACGACGACCCTCCTTCTTGTTTGAGCGACCAGGCAAGCCCCCCCTTTGATCATACCGATATCGCCCATTCTATACTCTCGTGCTTGCATTAGATTTTGCTACTGTTATTGATTGCTCCTATTCTGATGCATAGCCTGCTTTTGTAACCTACTGTTGTACCTTACCTGCTTATCCTAAACTGCTTAGTATAGGTTGGTTAGTGATCCATCAGTGACCCCCACCTTGTCCTTGTTGCCCCTACTTCATCATCGACGACTCGATCAACGTGATCGAGGACCAGAGCCTGACACCTCACATCACATCACGCCCCTTTTGTTGCTCGACTCCACAGAGCTACCATCGAGTGCCGAGGGTGATCCCTCATAACAGACTCCTGATGATAATTCTGTAGTGTAGCTATTCGGTTGTGGTCATCGAGGGTGATTTCCTTTTTCACCATTCCCGATACGGCTCTGTCGTTCAACACCTCAAGTGTGAACCTCGAGGGTGGTCCCTCTTACGTTCACCTTGATGATTACATTGAGTGGAATCCTCCGGGGGTGATTCCTCGGGTTTTCCCCTTGATGTTTGCACACACGGTTACCTTGACTTTACTGGAGACCTTGGTGAAAGTCGGGCGGGACCAAAGAGCACCCGCAAGATGTTTACATGGCACGGCCGGGTATTCTAGGCCCTTGTCGTAAGTCCACGAGACGGGGCGACAGGGTCACTTTCGATCTGAGTCGTTGCTCATCTCCGCAAGCTAATAATACACTATGGTTTGGGTATTTGTCCTGAGTTGGCCTTTGGCCTTTATGCACCAACCACCACGTGAGAATAGTTATGGGCCTCGACATCGCGGTATCAACCGAAGCTTTGTCAGACGTCCAGTTCAGCAGTGCGGCACGGCTGGGCCGGCACCATCCTGTAGTGGTGGAGCCTGGACCCTCCCTGTACGCAACGACCCGGAGTGCAACGGGCGATGGGCCCAGACCCCGGAGTGCTTAGGAGGTAGACCGGCGGGGACCTCTCTACTGAACCTATGTAGGACTGCAACGTGTTGATCTTCCAAGGCCGGGCATTGACCCTAGAAAGGTGTGTCCGGCCAGAGTGATCAAGCATGTTGGAAAACGTGGTGCACCCCTGTAGGGAAGTTTATCTATTAATAGCCGTGTCCACGGTAACGGACGTTCAGACTTATATCATGATCTTATACAAGTACAAATGGATACTTGAGATATGTGGCTCCGGGGTTGCTTTCTCGTAGGGAGTCGAGGAAGGATCTCTGGGCATTAATGTTACAACATGTTTGTTAAATATTAAATTGCTATTCTTTACTCTTCTACATGCTGCAAGACGCTTGGAGCTGCTTGAAGATGCTAGTCTTCGATAGGCTAGGCCTTCCCCTCTATTCTGGCATTCTGCAATTCAGTGCACATATACAACCCTTCCAATTGATACCAATGCATACTTAGTATAGATCTGATGCTTGCGAGTACTTTGGATGAGTACTCACGGTTGCTTTGCTACCCCTTTTCCCCCTTCTTTCTTCTTTCCGGTTGATGCAACCAGATGGTGGATCCTCGGAGCCAGATGCCACCGCCGATGGATGCTACTACGTGAAGACCGCCTATGACCAGGAGTAGTTAGGAGGTCCCAGGCAGGAGGCCTTGCCTCTTCGATCGTGTTGCTTTTGTGCTAGCCTTCTTAAGGCACTCTTGTTTAACTTATGTCTGTACTCAGATATTGTTGCTTCCACTTACTCTTGTGTATCGAGCTATGTATTCGAGCCCTCGAGGCCCCTAGCTTGTAATATAAAGCTTGTATTATTTTATTTGTGTCTAGAGTTGTGTTGTGATATCTTCCCGTGAGTCCCTGATCTTGATTGTACACATTTGCGTGTATGATTAGTGTATGATTGAATCGGGGGTGTCGGTGTCAAAACCGGCGGATCTCGGGTAGGGGGTCCCGAACTGTGCGTCTAGGTGGATGGTAACAGGAGACAAGGGACACGATGTTTTTACCCAGGTTCGGGCCCTCTCGATGGAGGTAAAACCCTACTCCTGCTTGATTAATATTGATGATATGGGTAGTACAAGAGTTGATCTACCACGAGATCAGAGAGGCTAAACCCTAGAAGCTAGCCTATGGTATGATTGTTGTTCGTCCTACGGACTAAAACTCTCCGGTTTATATAGACACCGGAGAGGGCTAGGGTTACATAGAGTCGGTTACAATGGGAGGACATCTACATATCGTATCGCCAAGCTTGCCTTCCATGCCAAGGAAAGTCCTATCCGGACACGGGACGAAGTCTTCAATCTTGTATCTTCATAGTCCGGGAGTCCGGCCAAAGGTCATAGTCCGGCCATCCGGACACCCCCTAATCCAGGACTCCCTCAGTAGCCCCTGAACCAGGCTTCAATGAAGGCGAGTCCGGTGCGCAAATTTGTCTTCGGCATTGGATCCTCCTCCGAATACTTCATAGAAGATGTTGAACACAAGGATAGTGTTCGGCTCTGTAAAATAAGTTCCACATACCACCATAGAGAGAATAATATCTGCACAAATCTAATCTGCTGACGTATTCCGTAGCGTGACGTCATGCCATAGCCAAGCCTTCATTCAAATCATTTTACTGTCCCACCTCAGCATGTTTAGCGAGGCGGTTTCCTTGGCACGTCTTGTCAAAGCAGAGATCATGTCCCCTTATTCCGGGATTCTCATCAATACGGGCGTGGGTAACCCAACCCTGCCATTGGTATGACTTCATAATTGAAAGTGAGTCCCAAACGGTCATGGGGAGGGCTCTTGGTATTCAACCCCTTTATAAAGGGACCAAGGCCCGACTCCTTTCTTTCAATCCAATCAAATCCGCCTCTTGCCTCGAGTTCCAACACCCAAAGCTTCAGATTCAGGCGCTTCGGACTTTCGATGATGTCCGGCTCCGACCTCCAAGGCCGGTGGATGCCTTCCTCCGTTACAGAAGAAGACGTGCGAAAGCTGAGAGATGCCAGGTATCTGACCGGCGAAATCTCGCATAGGCTGCCTGCTCAAGGGCAGGCCATTCCCACTCCCCAGCCCGGCGAGAGTGTGGTGTTCACATCTCACTTCCTTCGGGGGCTAGGCTTCCCGATTGATCCCTTCGTGAGGGGGCTCATGTTTTATTATGGGCTGGAATTTCACGACTTAGCTCCGGAGTCCATCCTCCAAATCTCATCGTTCATCGTCGTGTGCTAGGCCTTCCTCCATATTACTCCTCACTTCGGGCTGTGGCTTAAAACCTTCAAGGTAGAACCGAAGATGATCGAGGGGCAGCACGCTGAGTGCGGAGGTGCCACTATAAGCAAGATTGCCGACGCTCCATGGCCCGAGGGCTCTTTTCAAGAGGAGTTTGGCTTATGGCAACGAGAGTGGTTCTACATCATATCTCCCAGGGGCACCACGTGGGTGGCGCCACCAGCTTTTTGCTCGGGTCCCCCACCACGGCTAGCATCATGGGTCAATAAAGGGCTTAACTGGGGGCCACCCAAGGACGTGCCCTTGCAGCAGGGGCGCGTTCGAGATCTCCTAGAGAGAGATATCAATTTGGCCGTAGTGGCGCAGGTTATGCTAATTCACCGCATACTGCCCTGCAAACGTCGCCCCCTCCGCCTGTGGGAATTTAATCCAGAAGGGCCACGAGCTCTCCAACACTTTATGGGCACGACGCCCATGGAGATGTACCAATTGTTCTTCGGATCACAAGCAAGGTGTCCGGACTTGTCCGAGGACGCAGGTCTGAGCTGCAATCGCCCAGATACTCAAGTAAGTAGCCCCGTACCCGGACACGCCATCTGTACATTTATCATAAAACTGCCTTTAAAAGAGCTATCCTTTAAACAGGAGTGGATAGCGGAAGCAAAGCTTATCAGGTGTCCGGCCCCCCTCCCAGAGACCACGCCGGATCCCGTGTTGACCAGGATGCGGGAGATTGCGCCTTTTGAAGAAGGCGAAGAGGGGAATAAAGAAGCTACCGCCTCCGCGAAGGAGGCTGTCAGGAAGGGAGGAGTCGAGAACTCCTCTATCCAGGGAAAGAAGAGGAACGCCTCTGAAGACCCGGAGGCGATCGCCTCAAAGTGGGGGAAGAAATCTTCGTCAGAGGGTCCGGCGCTGGAGAGTGCTCCGGCCACATTACGCCCCCAAGGGGATCAGCTCTCCAACGAGCCGTAAGTAAAGAGGGTTTTTTAAAATGAGTGATATCCCTATTTTATTTCTGAGGAAGATAACCAAAATTTTACCTTGCAGTTCGGATCTCAACCCTTCTCAGCAGAGCTCATCTTCAGGGGATCTCCTTCCGGAGATGATGGAGAGCGAAATGCCTCCCCTAGCAGTACCATCTTGCGAGGCTGGCGACTCCGAGGTGTCGTCTCGGAGGATTTCTCCAAATCCGGACCTTGAAAAAGGTCGTCGGACTAGTCCGGCACCTTTTGGTGCACGGTCAGAAGGGCTGAAGGATCTGCTCGGGCGAGCGTCTATCTCAGAAGAATACCGTGTGTTGATGAACACGGTGTTTAGAAGGATTTCATCCGCGGAAAGCGGATCGTACGAGGCCGCCAAAAGTTTACTGACAGGTTTTGAGGTACGCGGAAAGATGTAACTTTTGACAGAGCCGCATATATGAAATGCGCCCTGTATAAATAGTAGCCCCTGAGACTTCGTGTGTTGTCAAAACTGACGGCGCACAGAGGATCATAATCCCAGGTATAATATGTCGCCTTTCCTATGTAGGTGGCGAGGTGTTCAGTGGCTAGCCGGACTGATGAATTTGCCGAGCTAAAGCGGCAACTTGACGTAGCAGATGCTGACATCGCGCTTGTAAATGAGCAGCTAGACGAGGCACAAGGTGTGTAATGTCTCCAAAGACATCTGATAAGAGGAGCTTGATGCTCGTGCCTTATAACATATGTGCTTAATGCAGATGGTGCCGCTGCCGTGGTGAACCTTCGAGCGGAACTTGCCCGAGCCAAGGAGCAAGCGAGGAAGAGCGATGCGACTGTCGTTAAAGCGGCTGAAGAGCTAAAAGCCGAACAGCCTGCTCACTGCCAGAGCAAGAAAGAAATGGCCGAGATGGCTGTAAAATTGAAGGATGCTGCCGACCGTTGTAAGCTTCATGAAAAAGAAGATAGGGTGGCACAGAAGGACCTAGAAAAGGTCACTGTCGAGGCCAAGGACACTCGCTCTGCAATGAGAGCTATGAAGGAGGAGCTACGTCAGGCCGGAGATATCGCGGCTGGAAAGCCTTATATGCTGCAGATGAAGTTCGGGGATCCTAAGTATGCTCCGTTGGACCGGAAGTGGAGTGCGGCGAACACTTATCTGGATTTGGCAGCGAGTGCCGCGGACGCGACCGAACACTTCCGAGGTCTGGATGACCATAAATTGGAAGAACTGTTTTGGTCGCAGTTCCACAATCCAGAGCGCCCACTTTTGGTGTCCGACCGTTTGGCTGGTTGGGCGGAGCTGAACAGGTTTTCCGGACTCGCTATGAGGTACGTCGTGAGTCTTCTGTGGCCGGAAGAGCCAGAGCCGAAGAGTTATTTTAGCTTGGTGCAGTAGTTCCTTGGTTCGGTGCCGCATGTTGATGCAATGAAGAGGTCAGCGTGCATAGAGGGTGCACATATGTCTTTTGCCCGTGTCAAGACATACTGGGCGGATATGAAGGCCAGTGTTGTTGCATCCCGGGATTCGGACAAAAGCCGAGTACCTGCCAAGCACTACTTTGAGGAAGTTCTTCAGGGCGCTCGTTTAATAGAGACACAGTGCTCGAAGGATGTTGTGTTCGAATAACATGTGCTATTGTAAAACAATATTTTGATGGGATGTAAAAGCTTTTTATACTTGTGCTTTCAAGAATTAGAATGCCTCCTGTGCACCCGTTAATGTATATGTGTATATAACCTGAAAGATGGCAGTCGTTGGCTTCAGCCCCCACGCATATAATGTGGGGGTGTTCGCAGAAGGCGCTTTTTCACACTTGATCCAACGTCTTGGTCCTATAAAGGAGGTGATAGCGCAGCAAGCTAGGCAACCGGACTATAATGCTTTATCACTTTCACTTAGCCATAGGAGTTTGACAGTGGGGCTACTGAATGGCCCCTAGGGGCACCGCGCTCGCCCGAATTCGAGGCGCGTGTGTGCCTGACCGGGAAAGCCCTTCGTTAATGCGGAGGAATCCTAAAGATTCCGGCAAGTCATCGAGTGGTTGACCAGTCTCTCGCTATATCATGACAGTCAGTTTTCGGCTTTCTCTACTGAGGTGCTCGCCTGGCCGAACCAGGGCACAATCGCAGTAGTTCTCATGGTGCTTCCTTAGCCGATAGAGCGGAACGTAAGGCAGCAAAACACAGGAGCCGGGCAAACCCAACATTTGACCAAAGACATGATTCGGAGCTGATGCATATAAGGCCAAACTCGCGACGCCGAACACTTCCTAAGGTATTCGGTCTTTATGAAGATGGGCCGAACAAAAGCCCTTGGTAAAAAAGCCCCTGGTGTCCAGGTACGCGCAAAATTCTGGCATGGCCACATGCCAAGACGCCAGCCTCCTCCTTGGTTATAGCAAAACCCGGGGGATGTTATCAACAAGAGACAGTAAAAAAGGTTTACGTAGGGTCTTAATCTGAAAAGAATCCTTGAAACGGGTCCCTACTGCACGTTTGCGCCTGTGTCTCCGTTGTGCCGTATCCTGGACGGGTGTAGCACGGTGTTCGTCTGCAAAAGGGAGGAACCTAGTGGAAAACAATCGTGCGAGAAATCGATGTTAAAATAAACAAATTATAATACAGAAAATGGGGAGAATTGAGCTTTATTGTCTCCTGGTGTAAACACGTGGAGCCCCTTGTACAGGGTTATGTGGCTATTAAGCCTTTGTATGTTTGCGCCGAACTCGTCGAGCCATGTCCGGGGTCTTTAACGACCTGTTTAGGTGCTATAACTAGTAAAGCTGGATTAGTGTGCGGCTGTCAAGGCAGCCGCACCATCGTCCGCGCTCGGTGACACTTGATGTTTCCCATTAATGAGATGATGCCTCGTGGACCGGGCATTTTGAGTGTAAGGGATGCATAATGCGGTACTGTGTTAAAGCGGGCGAAAGCTTCACGTCCCAGTAGTGCTTCATAGCGACTTATGAATGGGGCGATGTGGAAGGTTAGCTTTTTGCTTTGAAGTTGTCGGGGGAGCCGAACATAACTTCTAATGAGAGGGAACCCATGCAATGTGTATCTGGGCCTGGCGTGACCCCTTGAAAGGAAGTGCTGCCATGGCGAATTATTGTTGGGTTTAACCCCATTTTGCGGATTGTGTCCTGATATAGCAGGTTTAGGTCACTGCCGCCGTCCATTAGGACTTGTGTAAAGTGGAGTCCGTTAATTATCGGATCTAAGACCAAGGCAGTCTAGCCTGCGTTCCGGATACCTCTAGAGTAATACTGATGGTCGAAGGTGATTGGTTGTAACAACCAGTGGCGGGACTCCTCAGGCCGCATGGCGCGTATCTCCATAGGCGCCACTCTTCTTTTCCCTTTTGTCACATGAAGTGAATTTACTGTTTTGACTTCTTGTGGGAACTTCTTTTGTTCTCTGGTGTTCTGCTTGTGGGGTTCGTCGTCGTCCTCGCTTGGTATGTCGAGCCCCTTGTGTTCGGCGTTGACTTTGCCGGATTGCTTGAAGACCCAACAATCTCGGTGGGTGTGGTTTGCAGGCCTCCTGGGAGTACTGTGGATTTGGCATATTTTGTCCAAGATTTTGTTGAGGTTAGATAGCTCGTCCCTATTATCCTTGGGGGCGGCCTTTTCTGATTCTTCCGAGAGCTTTTGAATCCGGCGTTGACTGCCGTGCTCTTTGGGCTGTTATCCTTGACTCGACGCTGTTCCTTGTTACGGTGCGGTTTCCCGTTTCCATCTCTGACTTCGGATGTACTTGGGTTGCTGGTGCTGCTTCTTGCCAACCAGTTATCCTCTCCTACGCAAAATTGGGTCATGAGGCTTATTAATGCGGCCATTGTTCTTGGCTTTTCTTGGCCGAGGTGTCTGGCGAGCCATTCGTCTCGAACGCTATGCTTGAAAGCTGCTAGGGCTTCGGTGTCCGGACAGTCGACTATTTGATTCTTTTTAGTAAGAAATATGTTCCAGAGTTTCTGGGCTGACTCTCCGGGTTGTTGAGTTATATGACTTAGATCGTCTGCATCCGGAGGTCGGACATAGGTCCCTTGGAAATTTGCCCGAAAAGCAACCTCGAGCTCCTCCCAACTTCCAATGGTGTTTTCAGGAAGGCTTTTAAGCCAGTGCCGGGCTGGCCTTTTGAGCTTGAGGAGTAAGTATTTTATGGCGTGGAGGTCATCTCCTCTAGCCATGTGTATGTGGAGGATATAATCCTCAATCCAGACTCCAGGGTCTGTTGTTCCATCGTATGCCTCTATGTTTACGGGCTTGAATCCCGCTGGAAATTCATGATCCAGCACCTCATCGGTGAAACATAGGGGATGCGCAGCGCCCCTGTATTTCGGTGTGCCGCGATGTTCGGATATTTGTTGCGTTGCATTGCTTAATAGAGCTTGCTTTCTTGGCCCATAGATAGATCTAGGTGGGTCGTCTTTCTGATTCGAATCCCTGTGCGGATCGCGTGCCGGATTGAATGCGGTGCCCTTTGCCGCTCGATGTTGGCCATGGGGTCATCTATCCGACCTGGTGGCTTCCTTGTTTTTTGACCGCGGGGGCGCTAAGGCCTCCTCATCAAATTCTGGTAGTAATCTTCGCGTCGGATAGCTCTTTGTCTGGTGACTGTCGCCGTACTTGTGTGCGGTGTTGAGTACTCTGTCCCATCTGATTCTAAGTGCTTCTTCCGCTGTTCTGAGCTTCCGCTTCTGCTTTTTCAGGCTACATGCCGTGGCGACGAGCCTTTGGTGGAGGTTATTCTTCTCCAGCAATTTGTCCGGCGTGAGGACGTCCGGACTATTATCTTCGTTGGGGACGGGATGCTTGGTTTGTTCATCCAAGTTGCCATGTTCGGACGGTTGCTCGATGGTATGTTCGTCGTCCGCCTGTTCATCCTGCTCTATGGCTGGATCTCTGCCGAGGTGGGGTTTGGCGCGGCTTTTCCGCCGCCGCTTTGATTGCTTTTAGAGGGAATGATCCCTCATTGCGCCCTTTTGATCCTCGTCTTTGTTTTTTTAGGTGTGTCCACCATGTATACATCATGAGGTGAGGTGGTTGTCCAGTGTCCTATAGGCGCTGGTTCTTGGTCGTCTCCTTCATCGGCGTCCATACCGTCGATGTCTTCGGAGTCGAAGTCGAGCATGTCGGTTAAATCATTGACAGTGGCTACAAAGTGGGTGGTGGGTGGGTTTCAATTTCTTCGTCGTCCGCATCCCAACCTTGCTGACCATAGTCTGGCCAGGGCTCCCCTGATAAAGAGAGAGACTTTAGTGAATTCAGGATGTCTCCAAAGGGCGAGTGCTGAAAGATGTCTGCGGCGGTGAACTCCATGATCAGAACCCAATTGGGTTCGATCGGAAGGGGTGCGGAAGATTCGGAGTTCGGAAAGGAGTCTGGCACCTTGGAGTCACAAGCTTCACAAAGGACAAGGCTGGAATTCGGCTCGATCACCGTAGAGATTGCAGCCCCGAGGCGGCGTCCAACCATCCGTCCCCGATTGGCACGGTCGGCTCCGAGCTAAGGGTCGGAGCGGACACCTGAGCGGCGCTCTGGGCATTGTCCAGCGGCAGAGCTAGATCATGCCCATCGTGACAGTGCGGCGCGCTCGGCTGTGGCTCGAATCCGTTAAAGATCACGTCCCCGCGGATATCAGCCATGTAGTTCAAATTTCCAAATCTGACCTGATGGCCAGGGGCGTAGCTTTCGATCTGCTCTAGTTGGCCAAGCGAATTGGCCCGCAGTGCAAAGCCGCCGAACACGAAGATCTGTCCGGGGAGAAAAGTCTCACCCTGGACCGCGTCGTGGTTGATGATCGAAGAAGCCATCAGGCCTAAAGGTGACGACACAGAGGAACTCTCAATGAAAGCACCAATGTCGGTGTCAAAACCGGCGGATCTCAGGTAGGGGGTCCCGAATTGTGTGTCTAGGCGGATGGTAACAGGAGACAAGGGACATGATGTTTTTACCCAGGTTCGGGCCCTCTCGATGGAGGTAAAACCCTACTCCTGCTTGATTAATATTGATGATATGGGTAGTACAAGAGTTGATCTACCACGAGATCAGAGAGGCTAAACCCTAGAAGCTAGCCTATGGTATGATTGTTGTTCGTCCTACGGACTAAAACTCTCCGGTTTATATAGACACCGGAGAGGGATAGGGTTACACAGAGTCGGTTACAATGGGAGGAGATCTACATATCGTATCGCCAAGCTTGCCTTCCACGCCAAGGAAAGTCCTATCCGTACACGGGACGAAGTCTTCAATCTTGTATCTTCATAGTCCGGGAGTCCGGCCAAAGGTCATAGTCCGGTCATCCAGACACCCCCTAATCCAGGACTCCCTCAGGGGGCATCACAAGTTGGTATCAGAGCCGACTGCCTGTAGGATCCCCCTTTCCAACTCCTTGGCCGAAGTTGAGTCTTGCGTTTGAAAAACAGCATGGTTGTGTGGCTTACGGGCCCACGTTGCCAATTGGGTGGTATTAGGATCTTTTACTCCTCGACCTTTACTCTGGGACTCTAATCTCTCTTCTATTCGGGTTAAATGGTTTTGTTAACTCTAACTCTAGGTTCTCGTAAATACTTTCTCCCGGAGAGCCCCTCACACTAGATGATTGCTTGGTGCACTAGAAGATCCTGAAGATACTCTCCGATGTTTTACCGAGTCCCTCTTACCCTTCGCCGTTGCGATCCCTACCACCGATAAATCCTGTAACTACCTATGTTGTAGTTCTTACCTTCATTCCCAGTTGCTCTTGTTATTACAAGATGTTCTGAAATATTCTTCGATGTTCCGAGAATTCTTTATGCTTACTGCCCTGCAGTTCCTTGCCGCATGAATATCCCTATGGATAATTACTTTCTCTTATCGAGTATCCATTCATCCCCAGTTATTCTTATGCTTCATAAGATACTTTGGCATACAATCCGAGCTTTCGATGACCTCTGTCGCCTATTGCTCTAGAAGGTCTTACATGCCTACACTATGGTTAATTCCATATGCCTAGCAGTATCCATTGACGTCCTTTGTCATTATCATCTTGAGTCTTTCGATTTGATATGTTTGTGTCGCAATTATCAGTTCACCCTTATAGATTATCTTCCGGCTCAGACGTCTTCCCGAACATGAGTTGGTTCTCAGTCAAACAGAAACCCTCGGTTGTGCCCTAAGTCTATTCAACTTACTTGTCTTTGATCAGAGCCTCTTCTTCTGACCCCCCGTTTTGGGAATATTCCTTTGCATTTGAGCTTTGAATTAGTCAGTTGTTTCTATAACCTGACCTTCTTGCATTCTTTCTTCTTTTGGTTGAGTACCGTTACTCACATCAGATCCCTCGTGGACCACCAGGTCCTTTGTGGATTTTATCTGACAATGTCCTTCATATTCAATAACCTTGTGAGCCTTTCCTCGGATACACAATGCCTTTGGTAAATTGTATCCCCCGCTCTCGTAAACCATACTCTGCTTCTGGGCTTGAGTTATTTACTCATGAAGTTTGTGGTATATGATCCTAAGATGTTCCTATGGGTTGAATCCATGTATTCCCTAAATCTGTGTGAACCCAGAAACTTCTACGACTCATACTCTACTGGTGTTATGCCAGATAAAATCTCAACAATATGATTTCGTCGAAAATGAGAAGTGAATGAAAAGTTATGCATTGGAGAAGTGGGAGTCGACCTTGAACTTTGTGTTCATGCCCATGGACACGATGTAGATCCTATCATGGAAGCTTCTGGTCATAACAATAATCCTCATGTGATAAGTTTGTCTTGTATCTATGTTTGCACCTTCACAACCATGGTTCCAACCATGATTGTTCTTCTTTGATTTCATTTCTCGGACAAGTGGAAGTACTTGTCTTCTGTAGATCATTTCACCCGTCCAACCTCTATTCTGCTATACTCTCGAGTATTACCCTCTGGTATCTCGAGATTATCATGGAACTACATAACCCCTTATGAGTTCTTCATCAACCAGTATTTCTCGCCGATTCCAATTTTCCACGGGTTCTAAGTTGTTAGACACTCGAGAACACCGGTAACTAATTCGAGTCTACACTTTTCCCTTCCATTGTTTTGTTAACCTTTCTTATAAACTAATATATCTGATCAGTGATAACTCGCTGCTTATGTTAACACCTCTGTGTACAAACTCTGTCAGTACGACCTTGTTACTATTGTTGATGACATTCCGGTAGCCACCGATGGACGAGAACTTTGCCTATTGGTCCGCCTCGTCTTAACGAGCAGGAAAATGGTTCTCTTTGTCCCTCTCCCTTGGTACCAACATGGTTGCCAACATAACTGACAGGTTGTCCTCTGACCTGCCTTGCTATCATGACCGTGGAAAATGTAACGCCTTCTTGCTTTTAACCCACATGGTGGGCCCATAACCCATAGTTCCACAGGATCGAAACCTGACTCTCATGTACATCCCAGTTTTCTGAGTTATTCCTCACACTTGGCTTCGTATGTAAATCACGAGCCACCTTCCTAGCGATCTATTCTGGTATCAGATGCAATACTTTTTCCCATTACTCTAAACCCCTTCATCACCTGTTTTATGCATCAGCTGGATGCCTACCTAGTTGAAACTTGTTATACCTTCTTATAGCGCTCTCGATACATTCCTGGTGCTTCTAAAATCTTCTTCCTTGAGATAACTACCGGATACCGATCCTTTCAGACATCCATCCTTATAGCTTCCCCCTTATTACACGCCTTAAATCTCGGGACGAGATTTCTTGTAGTGGAGGAGATTTGTAACGCCCGGATAATCAATCTATAGCAATCCCTTACTAATGATGCCAAGTCATCACTATTACTGTTGCTAATCTCACTTGGATTCAAAACCAATTCTAATTCAATTTTAAAATAAAGTCAAATAAATTATTTCTCCAAACAGTAAAACAAAAATGTTCGACGGGTTGCAAATATTCACTAACTAAATGTCATGAGTGATAAAACATCATTTGAGATAGCTAATTTCCCCTCGGAATTAAAGCAGTTCCAAATCAGCATTTTTAAATGCTTTTCCATTTGTGAAAAATCCAAATCAATTCAAACTCCTCCCAAACTTTTTGTGGAGGGTGCCAAATATTATAATGTATTTATTTGTCCAAGTCCCACAATTTTACAGAACTCCTTTTGGCAGCTCAAATATTGCATAGCATTTTTCTGTTAAAAAAAGCAAAAGGGAAAGGGAACCCCCTGCCCCTGGGCCTAAGGCCACAGAGACAGGCCCAGCAGGCTGGCCCACTCCCGCGCGCCCCCTGGCCTATTAGGCAACTCCCTCGCCGTAACCTGCACGACCCCCACTCCTCCTCGTTCCCCACTCCCCCTCCGTCACCCGATCCCGTCTGGATCGAGATCGGGGCAGCGAGCCCCGACCACCTCGATGTCGCCCCTCGCCACCTCATCGGTGCCCGCCTCTCCGTCTCCTCCCGCACGGCACGCCCCGACCCTGCGCCTGCCCCTGACGCCGTCGCCTCGCCGCTCGCGGTCGTCGAACCCCGACGCCTTCGCCACCTCGCCATCGCCGGACCTCCCCACCGGACCTCCTCATCTCCTCCCCGTCGGACTGCCTCCCCGCCTCCGACGCGCCGTCCTCGGCTTCCACCCCGAGCCCCGCTGCCAAACCCCTACGGCCCCCATGAGGTCCAGCCTCCCTCCCTCTCTCCCCTTGTTCTCTGTCACCGGCGCCGTCCACTCGCGCGCGCATGACCGTAGCCTCGCCCATCGCCGCCTGCACGTGCGGCCACCGCGCCTTGCCCGTCCGCCCCGGCCTCCTGCATCGCGTTGTCGCTTGCCGGCGCATGCACGCCCACGGCTCCGGCCGCCCTCTGCCCTGCACCGCCTACCCCACTGCCGGCCTCGACCATGGCCTCGCCGGGGCCAGGTCCGGCCACCGCGCCCCTCCCCGCTCCCGCTGCCTAGCGCCACCGTGGCCCCTGCTTC
>NC_041381.1:497573510-497575129 GCF_002162155.2 Triticum dicoccoides
GCCCCGCTCCCGCAGCCCCGATAGCCCGCTCTAGAGGCCAGATGTGCCACTGCCAGCGGGGCCCCACGCCCCTGTTTATTTTAACAAAAATGTTAATATATATATATATATTAATAAAAATATTTAATTAGATAGTTAAACACTTAATTAACTTAATTAATTAATCTTAAATAAAGTAATGAACTATATTAGTTAGTTAAATCTGTAGTTAGTTAGAACAGTCATTGACATGTGGACCCACTCCTACTATTCACTAGTTGACTAGTCTCTGTTGACTTGGTCAACTGCCCCCTGGCCCCATCTGTCGGCCACATGTGCTTAATGCTGGGTACACTTCTGTGTACCCATAGCATTTATTATTTAAATGTTTTTCGAATAAAATTAAATCCAGTAATTTGGAAATTCAATAAAACTTTGAAAAATTAATTTAAAATAATTCGTAACTCGGATGAAAAAGTTTTATACATTTGCTCAGAATGACGAGACGAATCTGAATACGCAGCCCGTTTGTCTGCCACACATCCCTAGCATAGCAAACATGCAACTTTTTCCCTCCGGTTCATCTGTGTGACAAACGTCCGGAACCGGAAAAACTTTCCCGGATGTTTCCCCTTCGCCAGTATCCTAGCGCTGCGTTCGAACACCTCTAGCCCCGCTTATTGTCTTGTTATGCTTATGTTTGCATGTATTTACTGTTTCTTCCCCCTCTTCTCTCCAGTAGACCTCGAGACCGCCGCTGATGCCACTGACGTCGACGACGACCCTCCTTCTTGTCTGAGCAACCAGGCAAGCCCCCCCTTTGATCATCCCGATATCGCCCATTCTATACTCTCATGCTTGCATTAGATTTTGCTACTATTATTGATTGCTCCTATTCTGATGCATAGCCTGCTTTTGTAACCTACTGTTGTACCTTACCTGCTTATCCTAAACTGCTTGGTATAGGTTGGTTAGTGATCCATCAATGACCCCCACCTTGTCCTTGTTGCCCCTGCTTCATCATCGATGACTCGATCAACGTGATCGAGGACCAGAGCCTGACACCTCACATCACATCACGCCCCTTTTGTTGCTCGACTATGCAGAGCTACTATCGAGTGCCGAGGGTGATCCCTCATAACGCACTCCTGATGATAATTTTGTAGTATAGCTATTAGGTCGTGGTCATCGAGGGTGATTTCCTCTTTCACTGTGACGCCCGGGTAATTAAGCTACAGTAATCCCCACTAATGTTGCCACGTCACCTCGGTTACTGTGGATAAACTCGCGTTAGATCCGAACCCGTTCTAAAACAAAATCAAAACAAGAGCAAAGATAAAAAGTTTCAAAACCAAAACTAAAAAAAATTTCGGGGGTTGTCTAAAATAGCTAACATAATTATGGTGGGGTGCACTAATTTTTGTAAAATGCTTTGGCATTTTAAATAATCTAAAAACATAAAAGAAAATTAATAAAAGAAAAGAAAGAAGAAAAAAAAAGGGAGAGGGAGGGGAAAACCCCCTGGCCCAGCCAGTTCCCCCACCCCACCTGGCCCCTGGCCTGGCCCAACTTCCCCCCCCCCTTGGGCCGGCCCATCGGCCCAGCCGCCCCGGCCACATACCCCCACCCCCCCGCGGCCG
>NC_041381.1:497576313-497581115 GCF_002162155.2 Triticum dicoccoides
GCCGCCGTCTTGGGCCTCGGCCGCCCCGGCCCCCGTTGGCCTCGGGCGCGGGCGCGGGCGCCATGTCCTCCTGGGGTGCGCCCGAACGGGCATCGCCCCGCGCGCCCGCTTGCCCGTTTGCCCCTCGGGGCCAATGACATGGGGGCCCCACCCCCCACACAACAGAACGTTTTTTTTTGTTAAAGCAGGGAATAAAAATAAAATGAAAATGAATTAAAACTAATTAACTAATTAATTAATTAATTAATTAATTAATTAGTCTAATTAATTCTGATTAATTAACCCTAATCACTAATTAACCTAATTAACTAATGTTAATTAACTCTGATTAGGTTAATTAGATATTAGAGAATGACATGCGGGACCCACCTGTCAGGGTTGACTCGGTCATCCCTGTTGACTGATGATGTCAGCATGACATCATGCTGATGTCATAAAAGCATTTTCGAAATTAATTAAATAATTAATTAAATTCCTGAAATTAATAAAATCTTTTAAAAATCATATCTTTTAATCCGTAATCCGGATTAAAATATTATCAACATGAAAGTTGCTCAGAACGACGTGACGAATCCGGATACGCAGTCCGTTCGTCCACCACACGCCTCTAACCTATCGAACCTGCAAACTTTCCTCTCCGGTTCATCTGTCTGACAAACGTCCGGAACCGGGAAAACTTCCCCGGATGTTTTTCCCCCCTAACCAGTACCCCCTCATACCACGTTAGGGCACGCCTAGCATCACTTCTTGACATGTCATGCATCGATATGCATCTATTTACTTGTATTCATTGTTTCTTCCCCCTCTTCTCTCCGGTAGACTACGAGACCGACGCTGCTGCTGGCCAGTTCGACTACGGTGTTGACGACCCCTCTCTCTTGCCAGAGCAACCAGGCAAGCCCCCCCTTGATCACCAGATATCGCCTATTCTCCTCTATACTGCTTGCATTAGAGTAGTGTAGCATGTTACTGCTTTCTGTTGATCCTATTCTGATGCATAGCCTGACATTGTTGCTACACCTGTTGATACCTTACCTGCAATCCTAAATGCTTAGTATAGGATGCTAGTTTATCATCATTGGCCCTACATTCTTGTCAGTCTGCCTTGCTATACTATTGGGCCGTGATCACTCGGGAGGTGATCACGGGTATATACCTACATACATACATACTATACAGATGGTGACTAAAGTCGGGTCAGCTCGAAGAGTACCCGCGAGTGATTCACGGATTGGGGGCTGAAAGGACCCTTGTCCCGACGGCCCTCTGTGTGGATCTTTGTGGCGGAGCGACAGGGCAGGTTGAGACCGCCTAGGAGAGAGGTGGGCCTGGCCCTGTTCGGCGTTCGCGGACACTTAACACGCTTAACGAGATCTTGGTATTTGATCTGAGTCTGGCTACGAGCCTATACGCACTAACCATCTACGTGGGAGTAGTTATGGGTATCCCGACGTCGTGGTATCAGCCGAAGCACTTCAGACGTCAGCGACGGAGCGGCGCGCGCCGAATTGGACTGGAATGCCACTAGGCTAGGTCTGCTTTCGGCCGCGTACGCAACGTGCAGGTGTGCTATGGGCGATGGGCCCAGACCCCTGTGCGCTTAGGTTTAGACCGGCGTGCTGGCCTCTCTGTTGAGCCTAGGTGGGGCTGCGACGTGTTGATCTTCCGAGGCCGGGCATGACCCAGGAAAGTGTGTCCGGCCAAATGGGATCGAGCGTGTTGGGTTATGTGGTGCACCCCTGCAGGGAAGTTAATCTATTCGAATAGCCGTGATCTTCGGTAACAGGACGACTTGGAGTTGTACCTTGACCTTATGACAACTAGAACCGGATACTTAATAAAACACACCCTTCCAAGTGCCAGATACAACCGGTGGTCGCTCTATCTCAGGGATATGAGGAGGGGATCGCCGGGTAGGATTATGCTATGAGATGTTACTTGGAGATGCTACTTGGAGGACTTCGACCTACCCTCTTATGCCTGTTGCAAGACGAAGGTGACCAGAAGCGTAGTCTTCGACAGGATTAGCTATCCCCCTCTTATTCTGGCATTCTGTAGTTCAGCCCACTGATATGGCCTCCTTACACATATACCCATGCATATGTAGTGTAGTTCCTTGCTTGCGAGTACTTTGGATGAGTACTCACGGTTGCTTTCTTCCCCCTTTTCCCCCTTTCCCTTCCTTCTGGTTGTCGCAACCAGATGCTGGAGTCCAGGAGCCAGGCGCCACCGTCGACGACGACCCCTACTACACCGGAGGTGCCTACTACTACGTGCAGCCCGCTGACGACGACCAGGAGTAGTTTAGGAGGATCCCAGGCAGGAGGCCTGCGCCTCTTTCGATCTGTATCCCAGTTTGTGCTAGCCTTCTTAAGGCAACTTGTTTAACTTATGTCTGTACTCAGATATGGTTGCTTCCGCTGACTCGTCTATGATCGAGCACTTGTATTCGAGCCCTCGAGGCCCCTGGCTTGTATTATGATGCTTGTATGACTTATTTTATTTGTAGAGTTGTGTTGTGATATCTTCCCGTGAGTCCCTGATCTTGATCGTACACATTTGCGTGCATGATTAGTGTACGATTGAATCGGGGGCGTCACAAGTTGGTATCAGAGCCGACTGCCTGTAGGAATCCCCCTTCCAACTCCTTGGCCGAAGTTGAGTCTAGACATTGCAAAACTTTTACTAACATGGCTGTGTGTCTTACGGGCACACGTCGCCATCGGGTGGTATTAGGATCTTTTACTCCTCGATCTTTACTCTGGGATTCTGAACTCTCTTCTATTCGGGTTAAACGATTTTGCTAAAAACAAAACTAACTTTAGGTTTTCGCGAGTACTTTCTCCCGGAGAGCCCCTCACTTCAGATGATCGTCTGTTAACCAGAAGAATTCGGAGATACTCTCTGATGTTCTCTCGAGACTTTGTGCCCATCACTTTTGCTATTCCTGACCACCGATAAATCCGTATGGATAACTACTTACACTTGCCATTCATACGATCATCCCCCATTGATCTTGTTATTACAAGATACCCCGAAGTTTTCTCTATTGTTCCGAGAATACTTTGTGCCTACTGCCTAGTAGTTCCTTGCCACTTGAATACCCCTTCAAATAAATCCTCGCACTTGTCGAGTATCCGCTCAACCCCAGTTGTTCATATGTGTCACAAAAGTCTTCAAAATACAATTCGATCTTCCGAAAATCCTCTGGAGCCTTTGGCTCTTGAAATTCTTGCTCGCTTGCATTATGGTTAATCCCATAAGTCTCGTAGTCATATTGACATTCCTTGTCATTATCATTTTGAGTCTGTTGACTCAATATGTTTGCGAATACCCGCAATCATCATTGATCCTTATAAATTACCTTTCTGGCTGAGATGCCATTCTTTTAACTGGAATTGGTTCTCGACCAATCCAATTGTTGTTGATTGTACCCTAAGGCTATTCAACTTATCCACCCCTAATCAGAGCATTGCTTCTGATCCTTCGTTTTGGAAATCATAATTCCTTTGCATTTAAGCTGTGAATTATTCAGATGCTTCCATAACCTGTTGCATCTGCATTCCTTCCTCTTCTGGTTGAGTATCGATACTCATATCGGATCCTTTGTGGACCATCAGGTCCTTTGTTGGATTGTTATCCGACAATGACCTTCACACTTGATCACTTTGTGAGTTCTTCCCCTGATACATAATACCTTTGTTAAGTTGTATCCTCTGCTTGGCCAACCATGCTCTGCTTTTGAGCTGGTGGCATTTACTACTGAAGCTTGTGGTATATGTTTCCATGATACCCTGACGGGTTGAACCTATGCCTTCCTTTATATGTGTGAACTCGGAAGTTTTCACTAGTCATACTCATCTGGTATTTCACCAGGTAAAACTTTCAACACTAATGCCTTTATCAAAGCGAGAAGTGAATGGAAGGTTATACATTGAAGAAGTGGGAGTCGACCTTGAACTTTGTGTTCATGCCCATGGACACGATGTATATCTTATCATTAAAGCTTCTCTTAAATGAATTATTCCTTCGGTATAAGTTCATCTTATATCTAGGATCTGGCCTTTTGCAATCGTGGTTCCGACCATGTTCTCTTTTAAATACCATTTCTCGTGCAAGTTTTAGCACTTGTCTTCTGTAGAGCAATAACCCCCGTCCAACCTCTACTTTGATATGTCATCGAGTATTAACCCTGGTATCTCGAGATTATCATGGAACTGCATAACTTCTTATGAGCTCTTCATCAAGTACTACCTTCCCACTGATTCCAATTTTTCACGGGCTCTGAGTTATTAAACACTCAAAGACACCGATAAATGAACCGAGACCGCACTACAGTTCAACAACTCTTCAGTAAGCTTCTATAAGTACGAGTTTGTACCTGACCACGCCATTCCTAGCCTGTTTGGCTATATCATTGTCGTGATTATTTTAACTGTGCTACCCGGTCCTTCCTCTCGGAGCACACTTTTCGACGATGGACTAACCTTACGTCGATCCTCATCGTCATATCATTTCGCCTTGAACAACAAGCTTGGTTTCGAGTTTGTGTCGTACCCTTGGTTCCAATAACCTTTCGCTTCATCATTACTTTGACTTGATGTCGTCGCCGATCGATTACATCTTCATGAACTCTCGCGACAAAGGTGTCGTGATCATCACCATTCTGAGCTCATCCAGGGTATCAATTGAATTCGTGATGAGAAATACCATCCTTGCCCTCGATGAATTGTATCATCATCGACCACTTTATTGCCTTCCCACCAACACAAGCTTGTTCATGTTTGGTGTTATACCTTGAG
>NC_041381.1:497585924-497620568 GCF_002162155.2 Triticum dicoccoides
ACTTAACACGCTTAACGAGATCTTGGTATTTGATCTGAGTCTGGCTACGAGCCTATACGCACTAACCATCTACGTGGGAGTAGTTATGGGTATCCCGACGTCGTGGTATCAGCCGAAGCACTTCAGACGTCAGCGACGGAGCGGCACGCGCCGAATTGGACTGGAACGCCACTAGGCTAGGTCTGCTTTCGGCCGCGTACGCAACGTGCAGGTGTGCTATGGGCGATGGGCCCAGACCCCTGTGCGCTTAGGTTTAGACCGGCGTGCTGGCCTCTCTGTTGAGCCTAGGTGGGGCTGCGACGTGTTGATCTTCCGAGGCCGGGCATGACCCAGGAAAGTGTGTCCGGCCAAATGGGATCGAGCGTGTTGGGTTATGTGGTGCACCCCTGCAGGGAAGTTAATCTATTCGAATAGCCGTGATCTTCGGTAACAGGACGACTTGGAGTTGTACCTTGACCTTATGACAACTAGAACCGGATACTTAATAAAACACACCCTTCCAAGTGCGAGATACAACCGGTGGTCGCTCTATCTCAGGGATATGAGGAGGGGATCGCCGGGTAGGATTATGCTATGAGATGTTACTTGGAGATGCTACTTGGAGGACTTCGACCTACCCTCTTATGCCTGTTGCAAGACGAAGGTGACCAGAAGCGTAGTCTTCGACAGGATTAGCTATCCCCCTCTTATTCTGGCATTCTGCAGTTCAGCCCACTGATATGGCCTCCTTACACATATACCCATGCATATGTAGTGTAGTTCCTTGCTTGCGAGTACTTTGGATGAGTACTCACGGTTGCTTTCTTCCCCCTTTTCCCCCTTTCCCTTCCTTCTGGTTGTCGCAACCAGATGCTGGAGTCCAGGAGCCAGACGCCACCGTCGACGACGACCCCTACTACACCGGAGGTGCCTACTACTACGTGCAGCCCGCTGACGACGACCAGGAGTAGTTTAGGAGGATCCCAGGCAGGAGGCCTGCGCCTCTTTCGATCTGTATCCCAGTTTGTGCTAGCCTTCTTAAGGCAACTTGTTTAACTTATGTCTGTACTCAGATATGGTTGCTTCCGCTGACTCGTCTATGATCGAGCACTTGTATTCGAGCCCTCGAGGCCCCTGGCTTGTATTATGATGCTTGTATGACTTATTTTATTTGTAGAGTTGTGTTGTGATATCTTCCCGTGAGTCCCTGATCTTGATCGTACACATTTGCGTGCATGATTAGTGTACGATTGAATCGGGGGCGTCACATTCACCATTCCCGATACGGCTCTATCGTTCAACACCTCAAGTGTGAACCTCGAGGGTGGTCCCTCTTACGTTCACCTTGATGATTGCATTGAGTGGAATCCTCTGAGGGTGATTCCTCTGGTTTTCCCCTTGATGTTTGGACACACGGTTACCTTGACTTTACTTGAGACCTTGGTGAAAGTCGGGCGGGACCGGAGAGCACCCGCAAGATGGTTACGTGGCACGGCCGGGCATTCTAGGCCCTTGTCGTAAGTCCACGAGACGGGGCGACGGGGTCACTTTCGACCGTGAGTCTCTGCTCATCTCCGCAAGCTAATAATACACTATGGTTTGGGTATTTGTTCTGAGTTGGCCTTTGGCCTTTACGCACCAACCACCATGTGAGAATAGTTATGGGCCTCGACGTCGCGGTATCAGCCGAAGCTTTGTCAGACGTCCAGTTCAACAGTGCGGCACGGCTGGGCCGGCACCATCCTGTAGTGGTGTAGCCTGGACCCGCCCTGTACGCAATGACCCGGAGTGCAATGGGCGATGGGCCCAGACCCTGGAGTGCTTAGGAGGTAGACCGGCGGGGACCTCTCTGCTGAGCCTAGGTAGGGCTGCGACATGTTGATCTTCCGAGGCCGGGCATTGACCCCAGAAAGGTGTGTCCGGCCAGAGTGATCGAGCGTGTTGGAAAACGTGGTGCACCCCTGTGGGGAAGTTTATCTATTAATAGTCGTGTCCACGGTAATGGACGTTCAGACTTATATCCTGATCTTATACAACTACAAATGGATACTTGAGATATGTGGCTCCGGGATTGCTTTCTCGCAGGGAGTCGAGGAAGGATCTCTGGGCATTAATGTTACAACATGTTTGTTAAATATTAAGCTGCTATTCTTTACTCTTCTACATGCTGCAAGACGCTTGGAGCTGATTGAAGATGCTAGTCTTCGATAAGCTAGGCCTTCCCCTCTATTCTGGCATTCTGCAGTTCAGTCCACATATACAACCCTTCCAATTGATACCAATGCATACTTAGTATAGATCTGATGCTTGCGAGTACTTTTGATGAGTACTCACGGTTGCTTTGCTACCCCCTTTCCCCTTCTTTCTTCTTTCCGGTTGATGCAACCCGATGGTGGATCCTTAGAGCCAGATGCCACCGCCGATGGATGCTACTACGTGAAGACAGCCGACGACCAGGAGTAGTTAGGAGGTCCCGGGCAGGAGGCCTTGCCTCTTCGATCGTGTTGCTTTTGTGCTAGCTTTCTTTAGGCAGTCTTGTTTAACTTATGTTTGTACTCAGATATTGTTGCTTCCGTTGACTCTTGTGTATCGAGCTATGTTGTGACGCCCTCGATTCAATCGTACACTAATCATACACGCAAATGTGTACGATCAAGATCAGGGACTCACGGGAAGATATCACAACACAACTCTAGACACAAATTAAAATAATACAAGCTTTATATTACAAGCCAGGGGCCCCGAGGGCTCGAATACATAAGCTCGAATATACACGAGTCAGCGGAAGCAACAATATCTGAGTACAAACATGAGTTAAACAAGTTTGCCTTAAGAAGGCTAGCACAAAAGCATCTACGATCGAAAAGGCAAGGCCTCCTGCCTGGGAGCCTCCTAACGACTCCTGGTCGTTGGCGTCCTCCACATAGTAGTAGGCACCCTCGGGGTTGTGGTAGTCGTCGTCAAAGGTGGCGTCTGGATCCTGGGCTCCGACATCTGGTTGCATCAACCGGAAAGAAGAAAAAAGGGGAAAAGGGGGAGCAAAGCAACCGTGAGTACTCATCCAAAGTACTCGCAAGCAAGGATCTACACTACATATGCAACATTATCAAAGGGAGGGCTGTATATGTGGACTGGGTTGCAGAATGCTAGAAGAGAAGGGGGAAAAGCCTAGCCTATCGAAGACTAGCTTCTTCTCGAACCCACCATCTTGCAGCAACAGGAGGGAGTAGAGTAGCATAAAGTAAAGTAGCAGTGGTGTTATCAACCTCGGCCGGAGATCCTTTCTCGACTCCCTGCGAGAAAGAAATCCCAGAGCCATACTATCCAGTTATCATCACAATCAACTCCTCATCACCATCCAGTTCTCATCACAAGTATCCAGTTCTAGTTGTATCGATCGGGATACAACTCCAAGTGTCCGTTACCGTAGGACAGGTTATGCATAGATTAGTTCTTCCCTGCAGGGGTGCACCAACTTACCCACCACGCTCGATTGACTCCGGCCGGACACACTTTCTTGGGTCATGCCCGGCCTCGGCCAAATAATGCGCTGCAACCCGACCTAGGCTTAATAGAGAGGTCAAGCACGCCGGACTAAACCTATGCCCCCAGGGGTCATGGGCCATCGCCCCGGGAACTCCTGCACGTTGCGTGGGCGGCCGGTGAGCAGACCTAGCTACCTCCCTAAAAAGGCAGGAGCTTAGCAGTCCAACCCGGCGCGCGCCGCTCCATCGCTGACGTCTATTAAGCTTCGGCTGATGTACACGACGCAGAACGCCCATACTATGCCCACGTGATGGTTAGTGCTATCAGGCCAGAGGCCCCTCGGATCAAATATCCAAATCGTAGTGGATTAGGAACGCGCGGTAACAAGCAGAGACTCACGAAAGATGTGACCCCATTGCCCCGTCTCGAGGACTTGCGGCAAGGACTAAGAATGCCCGGCCACGCCTCGTAATTATCTCGCGGGCACCCTCCAGGTCAACCCGTCTCCACATCACTTTCCAAGTAACAGTTGTAAAGTCCAAGTATCCGTGTGTCCAAACATCAAGAGGAAAACCCAAGGAATCACCCCCGGTGGGTTCCACTCAATGTAATCATCAAGGTGAACGTAGAGGAATCACCCTCGAGGTTCACACTTGAGGGGTTGCACGACAGAGTCATATCGGAAGTGGTTAAGGTGGAATCACCCTCGATGACCACGACCGAATAGCTACACTACAGGGTTAACATCAGAAGTGCTGTAGAGGTCTCACCCTCGGCACTCGATAGTAACCCAGCAGTGTCGAGCAACTAAGGGGAAAGTGATGTGCGATGCCGGGGCCTGGTCTTCAATCCCGTTGATCGGGTCTTCAATGATGAAGCAGGGGCAACAAGGACAAGGTGGGGGTCACTGAAGGATCACTAACCAACCTATACTAAGCAATTTAGGATAAGCAGGTAAGGTACAATAACAGATACAAAAGCAGGCTATGCATCAGAATAGGAGCATACAATAACAGTAGCAAAATCTAATGCAAGCATGAGAGAAAGGAATGGGCGATATCGGGATGATCAAAGGGGGGGCTTGCCTGGTTGCTCTGGCAAGGAGGGGTCGTCGTCGACGTAGTCGATCACAGGGGCAGCATCGGTCTCGGGGTCTACCGGAGAGAAGAGGGGGAAGAAACAGTAAATATAAAGCAAACATAGCATCACAAAGCATAACGTGGCAATATGTTGTGCCGGGAGTGACCTAACGTATGGCTACACGATATAGGGGAAGGGGGAATTCAACCGGGAATGTTTTCCCGGTTCCGGACCTGTGTCAGACAGATGACCGGAGGGGAAAAGTTCCATGTTCAGATAGTTAGAGGCATGTGACAGATGAACGGACCGCGTATTTGGATTCGTCTCGTTTTTCTGGGCGTTTTTCATATATAAACTTTTACAATCCGAGCTACGGTTTAAAAGTTACGGATTTTCAAAGTTTAAACCAATTTCTGAATTATTTTAAAAGCAGAAAAGGTTTATTGCGTCAGCAGTGACGTCAGCACTGCGTCAGCTCTGCTGACCAGTCAAACTGACAGGTGGGACCCACCTGTCAGCCTCTCTGTCTAATAGAGGCTTAACTAAACTAACAGGGTTAGTTAGGGGGCGTGGGCCCCAACAGTCAGTGACTAGTTAGTACTAACTAACTAACTAATTTAACTAACGTTTTAATTAATCGTTTTTATTTAGAAAAACGTTTATTTAACAAAATATGCGATGGGGCCCGCGTGTCAGAGACATTATGTGCCCAGTCAGCACAGATGACCACGGTCAACGTGGTCAACTGGGGCCAGGGGGCCCACGGGCAGTGACCCAGAGGCGGGGCCCATGTGTGCCACGTCGGCCGCGTCGGGGTTTCGCCGCCGGCGACCAAAACAGTGGCGGGGCTCGCCGGACTTCGCCGGGAATCGTGCACAGGGGGTCATTTGGCCCGGGACTTGGCGCGTTCGAACGAGGAGACGAAGCCGCGCCGCATGGTGTGGTCGGTTGGACGCGGGGGTGACCGGAACTGCATCGGCGACGAGTGGAGGCGGCGGTGGGGTTCGGGACCTCGTCGGGATCGGCGTTGCAGTGCGTGTTTTGGCGAACGAAGGAGCTGGGCGAGGTCTACGGCGCTCCAGGAGCTCGTCGGAGCTACTATCTCGAGCGGAGGAGCTCGGTGGCGAGCCCTACGACGGCAATGGCGGACGGCGGAGCTCGGCTTGCGGGCGAGCTAGCTACGGTGGAGGCGGAGACGCGCGAGGAGAGGGAAAAGGGGGCCGGATCTCACCTTGGGGGCACACGGTGGCCCGTTGGGTGACTAGGAGCAGCAGTGGTGTGGATTCGGGGCAGCGGCGTTCGTTGGAGACGAAGGCGAAGGCGAGGTCGTGGCGGTGCGGCGGGGCCGTCCCGGTCCGTGCGGCTCGGCGGGGCGGATGTGGAGGTCGAGGCAGCGCCTGGGGGCACGTCGGAGAGGGCCGAGGACAGCGGTGGCCGCGGGATCAACCGACGCACGATGACGGTGGCGCTCGGGAGGAGTGAGCGCGTGAGGGAGAGGGGAAAGGTGGATCTGGGGGAGGAGAGGCGCAAGTGGGAGTGGGGAGCTGATGAGGCCAGGAGGCTCGGCCTTATCCCCTCGGCGCGAGCAGCGGGGTGGCGAGGCGGTCGGGCGGCGACCGCGCGGGCGCGCGCCTCGGTCGGGTGAACAGGGGAAGGGGACGACCGCGGGGAGGAGTGGGCTGGGCTGTGCACTATAGCAATGGGCTACAAGTGCACAGTAGTAGCTAGGCCCTTTTCTATTTCCTTTTTTTTATTTACAGAGAGAGAAAGGGAATTATTTGGCCAACTATTTCACTTAGCAAAAATTTGGGAGGTGTCCCATTAAATCCCTGGTGATCATAGACAGTGCCACAATTATTTTGGAGACCAGAAGAATGCATTTGGAATTTTTCAAAAATAGGATAGCATTTAAAAATGATGAATTGGTGCTGTTATAATTGCTAGTGTTCATCTTTGCACCAAAGTGATGTTGTGTTCCTTAACAAATATTTGTTATGGAATTTTTGACAGATGATGAACATTTTTCCGGTAACTTTTGATCAACTTCAGACTTCACTTGAATTTGAATTGACTGGAATTTCAAATGGGATATTGGACAAAGGTGATTAAGCACTGTTTGGGTAAATAATTAGCTTAATCACAGAGGTTACTGTAGCATGATATTGGGGGTGTTACATATGTATTCGAGCCCTCGAGGCTCCTGGCTTGTAATATAAAGCTTGTATTATTTTATTTGTGTCTAGAGTTGTGTTGTGATATCTTCCCGTGAGTCTCTGATCTTGATCGTACACATTTGCGTGTATGATTAGTGTACGATTGAATCGGGGGCGTCACACTTCACCCCGACGAGAAGAGCAAAGAGTTGCCCCTCAATCTACTGAACCTACTGAAAATATTTATTATAAAATTCCTTCGGGTATGATAGAGAAACTGCTAGCTAATCCTTATGCAGGAGATGGAACATTACATTTTGATATGCATCTAATCTATATGGATGAAGGTTGTGGTTTATTTAAGCTTGCAGGTTTGCCCGAGGAGGAGTCAAGAAGAAGGTCTTCCCTTTATCTTTAAGGGAAACTAGATGACCCGTTGCGCGAATGGCGCAAAGGCCGAGTGTAAGCCAAGTAGTGAAAGAGTGCGCATATATCTCTTTTATCGTGGCTGCCTCAAAAGCATACTACACAGCAGTCTAAGCAGTAAATTACCGATAGTTAAATGCACATGATGGTCTTAGGGGATTACATAAGATCCAAAAGTATGATAAACACAGAAGTCTTGGTCTAATATTAAGTTATATAACAAGGAGCTCTTGCAACTTGCTTATATTGAGTAGATGATCAGGCGCAGTCCCTTGGGAGTGCATTTGAAGCCAAAAGCATATGCTTGCCCTTTGTTCATCTGTGCCTGAGCAAAGGCTGAGTGCAAGCCAAGTATTAAAAGAGTGTGCATTAACATATTGCTGCTCCAAAAGCACAGCTCATGATACTGTATGCAACAAGCAAGCGACAGACACACTGTATGCAGCAAGCAAGCGACAGGCATACGCACATGATTGTCATAGTTTGTTTTACATAAGATTCAAAATGATGCACTAAGTTATGTAGCAAAGAACTCTTGTGATCTGCTTAGATTGGATAGACAATCATGTAGAGGCCTTTGGACATGCGCTTGAAGGCGAAAGCATATATTTCTTTCATCATGGTTGTTTCAAAAGCATACCACACAGTAGTCTAAGCAGCAAATAACCGACAATCAAATGCACATGATGGCCTTAGGGGATTACATAAGATCCAAAAAGATGATAAATGTAGAAGTCTTGGTTGGCATCTATAGTAATGCTAAATTATATAACAAGGGGCTTTTGCAACTTGCTTATATTGAGTAGACGATCAGGTGCAGTTCCTTGGAAGTGCATTTGAAGGCGAAAGCATATGCTTGCCCTTTGTTCATGCTAGATGACCCGTTGCGCCCATGGCTCAAAGGGCGAGAGCAAACCAAGCTTTCAGAACATGCAAATTGGAATATTTTAGAGACCGGTCTTAAAATCCTTGAAGCATAAGGAAATAGATATTTAGGTATGATGTTCATAGATAGCGTTATATATTACATTGGTGGTATATCGGTTCATGGTAAGCAAAGCTACATAGACAGAGATGTGGCATATAAATAGCTTTGGTCACCCAACTTATGGTAACTGACATATGCAGTCATTTAGATCAGGTGGTCGTCGCTTCTTGCGTCATTGGCATAAAAAATGACCTCATCATCTAAGCAACTCTTTATGGTGGCCATGTTTGGTGGTTGTCATTGGTCAAAGCAGAAATGCCTTCCATATCATCGTCAAATCCCCAATAATACTTGTTTGTTTTCTGTAGAATGTCCTTTGATTGTAAAGTTCTGTCATTAAGGCGATTCACAACATACATTATCTATGAGAGAATATGGTTGAGATTATTGTCTTCAAGCATTAATGATGTTGTGGAGTTGGTATTTATGATGCAATAAAGTTCCTTTACTTCCGTGTGATTTCTCCTTAGACCATTGCACCTGTTATTGCTCAGATAGTCTATTATTCCTTCTTTTTCTTTCAGCTCGTGTTCCAGAACTTCTTTTTGAACCAATTGTAGCTTATCATAGTTGAACTCTTGTATCACTTTGTTGCAAGAGGTTTCCATGTATTTAAGAGGTTTGTTTGTCAGGCGATCTTTACCCTATTCCAGTTTTTCATAGACATAAATGAATTATTGATTTCTTTGCAAGTCCATTGTATACCTAGTACCCCAGATGGATAAAACTGAACAGTTGCCTCGAGACTAATGGTCCTTGCCTTGTGTGTTGAGTAAATTGCGTTTGGAAGGCCAAGCTATAGTATCATAGCATCCAGAAGCACTTTTGATGGAATCTATTTTTTTTCCATCACAAGTTCACAGCGGACTAATGATAGAGAGGAAGATATTATGAGCAAGTGTTTGAAGCTTTACAACACATGATTTTATATGCTCCTATATATCTATTATTTTTTTGTGACAAGAACATTGTTGATAAACAGTTGTAATGGTAACTGAATGTGGTGCTCACACGTACAATCTCGAACTATTATGGTTTACCGTTGAGTCCCATGTAAAAACATGTGCGCGTTGAAAATATTTGCATTTGCAGTATGTTTGTGTCCGAGCAACCATCTCAAACCCGAAGCGTTATGAGAATATTTGACTTTGTTAGTAGAAAAGTAGGTTTTATCAACCACTTAGGGTACTAATTCAAACCCTTCAAGATGAGAAATGATGTATAATTCAAACTTGCTGCGCTAAATGGCGCAGAGTCCCATATAAAACTATTAATGCTTTGATATTATTTGCATTTGCTAGTAAATTTAGATTTTAGCAAACACTTAGTGTATCTATTGAAACCCTTGTAGATGAGAAGTTAAGAGGATTTCTCTTCAAAAATGTATTATTGAGCGTGCACAATTTGGATCGGTCACATTTGCAAACATGGGATTGAAACAACGGTTTACATAACTAATACCTTGCATTTAGGATAACATACAATAAGATAGAATCAAAGATATCGTTCTTCCATAGGGATTCTATAACCTTCATTACATGGAAACATAGAGCCTGTTATTGAGCAAGTTGATGATTTCATTTAATAAATGAATGCAAATCACAAAATTTATTAAACTTTAGCGACTGCATAACCTTATCGATGATGGGATCAGGATATGACGATAATGAAAGTACTCCTAGAGCAAGTATTGTAATAACCCATTTTATCATGTCAAACAAATGCAAATGCCTCTCATGGTATCACTTAATCAAATAGTTTCCTGGTCATAATTGAATGAGCGGAGTGAATAGCAAAAAAACTACCACATTACGGGTCATCGTTCCAAAAAACTATCGCTTTTTTTAATCTTTTCAAAAAAGCTACCACAAAATTGTTCTGCTGTTACAAAAAACTACCATGTCGCACTGATGACTACTTTGGTTAACTTTAAACATTATTATGATAGTTCGGGTCCACTCATCAGGTTGACCGTTTGATTTGACCGTTAGTTTGACCATTGACAGGTTATGATGGGTGGGGCCTAAGTATTTTTTAGCAAATAGGTCCCTGAAACAAAATATAAAAGCAATCGTGTCCCTGAATTTTTTTTAAAAAAAGCAATCCCGTCCTCCCGGGGAGCTCAACGCCGGAGCCGGCCAGCACCACGTCGGCGAGCTCGTCAGGGCCGTCCAGCTCTGGTCGTGGCCGGTGGGCAGCAGCAGCCGCGGTGGGCTGGAACCGCCCAAGCTCCCTGGCTGCTCCCCGCCCGTGCTTGAGCTCGTGGCCAGCGGCGGGGCAGACCTAAGAAGGCGGCGACACGTCCATGGCGCGGTGGTGGTCCGCCCTGGTGGCAGAGGCCGTGGCTGCGCCGGCCGTGGTGGTGGCCGGCCCGGAGGCGCTCCCCATGGCATGGTGGTGGTCGGCCCTGGCGGCGGCGGCCGTGGTGGTGGCCGGCCCGGAGGCGCTCCCCATGGCATGGTGGTGGCCGGACCAGGCGGTGGCGGCGGCCGTGGCTTTGCCGGCCGTGGCGCTCGGGATTTTGAGAGATAAGGGAGAGAGAGAGAGAGCACTTACATGTGGGACCCAGCTGTAAGTTAACGGTCAAACAAACAGTCAACAAACGGTATGTTTAATAGCGGGCCCGAAACTAATTCTAAGTCAAATGGTCATTTGGGTTTTTTGGAACATCAGAACAATTTTGTGGTAGCTTTTTGAAAAGATTAAAAAAGCGATATTTTTTGGAACGATGGCCCGTAATGTGGTAGTGTTTTGCTATTCACTCTGAATGAGCGCATGCCTAGTCATCAAAATTTCATTCTATGCTCAAATAGAGCGCATGCCTAGTCATAAAAATTCTTATCATGACTATACGATTAGCTCATGCATTTCATACCTCCCCCACAGCTTCAATCCCAAAATTTTTGAAAGTAATTCTGTTATCTTAAATCAAGTGTGTTCCTTTAAATTTGAGAAAATGACAAAACTATCATATATGTGTTTGGTGATGATTCAACTACTGGAATTTCATGAATATTTATATATGACAGTTACATGTTATCTACAAACTCCAGTAAAAATTTCATGCATTTCAGAATTTATCACTTACCTACAGTTCAACCCAAAGTTGGAGCAGATTTTATTTCGAATTTGAACAGTAGCATCTTTGAAATTTTCCAAGATTTTTTTATAAAATTCTGAGCACGGAAACATTTAGATCATGCTAATCTTGAGAAGCTTATGAAGGAATAGAGGAGGAAGAGATGTTTTAGTAAATCTCATTTGCGTTTATTTTCATTCAGCCCCTGCCTTTGACACTGGCCAGTGGGTGAGTCCAGCAGCGCCATCTAGCAAGGACACCGGACACGCGGCCGCAAACCAGCTGCCCCTTCCCTCCTCACTTCATATCCTCTTCTCTTGGATCCCCTCTCTCGTCTAGCTCGCCGGGGGCACCGCCGCTCGTCGTTGCAACACCGGTCATAGGAACCGGCGGGATTCGGCAGCCCTCAGTCTGGATCGACGTCCATGCCTCCAGCTTCGACATGCACGCCAGCTGGACGGCACTGTGAATCGCCTCATTTTCTAGTGCGTTCTTGCTCCCAGGTAGTTCCCCACTTCCCCTTGCTCCATTTTTGTTCCTCCTGTCCCTTTAATGGTCATTCCGTGCCCCAGCGTGCAGGAACCTCTTGGACCGAGGCCGCCTTCCTTGGTTCCGTCAGCCGCCGCGGTCGTCATCCTCACCGAACAGCTATAGGGACTTTGAGGGGCTCTGCTTTGTCCACATCTGCTCTGGACCACAGGTTTGAAGCCGCGGATCCCTCCTACTTCTTCCTGACGCTGACCGCCATTACCGCTGCCCATAGCTCGTTGCTCTGCTCTGTCCGACCTCGCCACTAACAGCAGGGTGAGAAATCGCCGCCGCTGTTGGTGTTGTTTGCTACTTGCCGTTGTCGCTTCATGCTGCTGGCCACTTGTTGCTTGCCACGGCTTACAATGATGTTAGCCGTGACCTGCCTGTAGATGAGAGAAAGAGAGATTGATTTGCTAGTGCAAGTATCTAATGAGCCAGATGCCAGCTGGTTTGATCTTTTCAGCAAACGCTATTGGGAAGGTAAAACGTTCTCTGAATATTTTTTCTATACCCTATCAAGCCAATGACGTGGTACAAAGGAATTAGTGAGAAAGTTTGTGTGTTACCTTATCATATAGATGCAAGTAGTTTGGGCAAAGCAACTTCCGCCTATCATCTATGACAAATAAAATGCATAGGAATAATAAAAAGAATTACTATGGCTTTTATGCTATCGCGTTTGCTTGATCGAAACTATCATCTTGGGGTTAGCCTAGAACTCCTCGCAAACTGCTGCTACCAAGCCATGTTCTTTACAGTCCGCAATGCTACGACTAATAATTTACTCAGGCTACATAACTCGGGTTGCAATTTCTAAGTATTCTTTTCATACTCATTTGTGTCTATGTCATAATTGATGATTATGATGAAATTTCTTCTACATGTGTTCTGATATGTTTCTCATATACTGCAGTTGTGAGTGTGGGAGCGACACTGTTTTTATTTCAGTAACTTGCTGGCATAAATGTTGTCGTGTACTACTCTACGTCCATGTTCCACAGTACAGGCCTTGCATCTAATGTTGCAGCGAGTGCTCTTGTTCGGTGATGCCAATGTTTTTGGTTAGTAAAGTGTTTGAAAAGCGTATTTTGGCAGTAATTTCCAATGCCTTTTCTGAGATGTATATATACTTCTCATAGGCACCATGATTGCATCTCCACTGGTGGTCAAGCAAGGAAGGAAGAGCCTTCTCATAACAAGATTATCTGGAATGGTACTGCCTTTTTTACAGTAAACTGTGTGCTTGTGTTTCTTGATGTGGCATGACTTAGGAATTAATGTTTTTTTTTCTGTTTTGAAGGCTCGTCGATGTTACTCTTGTCATTGTCCTTCACCTGGAAGGCTTTAGCACCTTATTATGGCACTCTTGCTGTTGTTGGCACTGTCCTGTAAGTGGTTTACATTCACCTAATATGGTGTTCTCCTGGTTTTTCATTATCACTAATTTTAGCTCATAACTAACTCCAAATCTTGATAGTAATTTTATGAGTGCGGTGTGAGCACACAACACCCACAAACCAATTTAAGTAATCTCCGTAAGCCACTTAAGTGCGGTGTGAGCACCCCACTTTAATATTTGACCCGCCTAAAATATATAACCAATGTTTACTCCATCACACAATCCTTGTGCTCCAGCTTCTAATCTTCAAATCATACATCAGATGTAGCATCATCTATGACATGGGTGTTCCTTTAGTAGTTGTAAACATCTAGATGCCAATACCTACAGGAAGTTAAGCTAGGGATTAGAAATCTAAGTTCAGTCGCAGCCCACAGGGCCTGGGGGACGGGGAAAGTTTTTGACTGTACCTGATGTGTTGGCGATATTTAAAGGCTAACACAATCATCATTCTGTTTAAATGGTTTCCCTGGTTCTTATCAAGGGCAGGTCTAGCGCGGTAATCACCTGTGGCATGGTCATTCCTCCAGAAACAATTATTTCTGTAGAGAGATAATAGTAGAAACTTAAGATTAGAAATTCAGGTGATATAGTAAAAGTGCTATTAAAAAGACCATCAAACTTAGCAACCACAAAAAGGAGGCATTACCAAAATAAGCTTATGCTAGATTGAGATGTTACAAAAAAACAACGAACAAGAGGATACGATGATATCTGAGTGATTTCTGGTAGAGAACCTAACAACAACAACATATAGTATTCGCAAGTGTTCATAGGATTTAGCAGTTAAAGGAACCGCTCTAAAAGACATCACATTACCAGACAAATGTGTAAAGGCCCCATAACCTTGAAGTATCTCTAGCTGGCCTTTTCAGGGCTTGCACAACAAATTTATGTACGAGAGACTGATTTAAACCACCTTATATATAGACTATAGGTTAATCCTGATAAGCTAACTATTAAGATAAGCCTAGCCAGGCTACATTAGACTTGATTGTTTGGGTGAACCTTTACACTCTTGATATTTAAGTGTTTAGTTGTCACAAATTACAACTAAAGGATAACACTTTCTTGAAAGTGAACTATTTCAAGAATGAGGTAACACAGAAAAAGAGCACACACAAGTATGGTATGAATCTTTATGTAGCTAATAATGAAAATTATAAATCAAAATTCTTGAAAGCATATAAATGAGTAAATTATCCAGAATGAAGCATTCAAATATTGTTGATGCCATGAATCCATCTGTAGAAAGCGTTGCGCATAAACAAGTACCTGAAGAATCATGCTCGATGTTATAAACCCAAATGCGTATTCACCAGCACGAGGATGGCTAATTATTGCCACTTCTTTAAATGCTGATGTATTTTGATATGTCAAATGAATAAAACACATTGTAAGAATTTTTTTCTGGTTGGACAGAAGAATATTCCATCATTTTATTCTCTCTAGTTAAGCAGTCGTGCATGATACATTATGTGTCATAATGAATCGGTCCCGATTGTAAATTATTCTCTTATGAGCAGAATATGGCTTAAAGAATTAGACAAGTGCAAAAAGCTACAAACAGCAGTACGTCACACATGCAACCTTTTTATGTATAAGCAACAAAAATTGTTATATCATATATCTCCAGTGGCGAAATATTACGCAACGGTTAACACAAAATTAGCATGGTAAAGTATATACATTTACGGAGAAGAGACCAATACCTAAGATGCATTAGGAATCATCAATCAAGCCGTTGGCATGGAAAATAAAACCATAGATGTATTAATCTTCTGACTGAAGGTGGAATCAGCCAAGCTTCCCACCTTGACATAAGAGGTGAGTTTCACTATCAAAATATATCAATGCACAACCATAAATCAATGCACTAAAAGCTCATAACATCAGATTTTTGTTCAAGCAATCACAATTTGATCATATGAACCATGCACTTGTAATCATCATTCAGGAGGTAGAATATCAAATCGAAAGAAAAACGGAAGAAGGATTCCAGGAATCGTGATGCCTCAAAAGGAAGGCAGTAGTATGAGGAAGAGGACCTCACCTTAATGTCGAAGGCAGCAAGGCATCAAAACCAGAATGTAGAACAGAGGATTGAAGAAAACTTGGTTAGACCATTTGACTGCGTCCCTCTCAGATCTGAGTCCTGTAAACCATCTCGCTATCCGCACCCACTGCGTCCCTCTTAGATCCGACTCCTGTAAAAACACTAAACTCCAACTAAGAGGGAGAACATGAGCTAAGCGCAAACACGACAAAAAACAGAAGAAAATAATGTTTGAGAAGAATGGAAAAGATAGATAATGTTTTATCTCAGATGTCAACCACAAGGGTAAGCCTGTATTATGTAGACATATCAACATGGCATCAGTTCAGATCACCCATCTGCTTGTATGATTTTCATGGAGAAAGATTTTAAACCAAAAATCATCAACAAAGAACAAATCAAGTCAAAACATTATCAACTCATCAAGAGGCCAAAATAGAGACCAGATAGCAAAAAAAAGATAGCTAAAAAAACAAAAATGAATAGTGATAGAGGCAATGTATTGATGTCCTCATCAAATAGCCAAATCATAAGTTGTTGCGATAGATCCCTCAGAGTGATAACATAGATCTCATCAATGTATGAATCAGGCCATTGCTTTTTAACATCACAAATATTCAGCGGGATCCACGAACGACAAACTCCAATCCATAGAAAGAAAAATCAAACAGAAACCATATGCAGCATCCTCAGCTCAAGTCCGCAGTTATTTGACATTGAGAATTTCACAAAAAATGGACGAGCTGTCAGACAATGGTTTCTAGGCAAATGCATCTCCATCAGACCACAACGATGTTTGCTGCTCATATTTTCATCCAGGACACCAGAAGAGACACACAACCAAATAATAGTAGAACAAAAGTGAAGGAAGAGGATCAAGGAACAAATAGAATACCAAATCGATACACCAGGAACAACAAAAGATCAAATCGGTAGCCCTCGGGGATTATGAGAAAAAATGGCATGGAAAACACCAAAACCTACAATCTGGAGTTCTAGACATGAGGATACATGCAAATTCGCATTAGGCGCATGTTACACGGTCGACTCAATTACTTGTTGAGTCAAATCTTAGCGTTTAGCATCGTTTTGCAAATTAGCATTGTCATACTGACTTTCATAGCCCGCCTTCAAATTCTTACTAATATAGCCACTTTAAAATTCTTCAAAACAATTATTTTCTCAGTTTGGTTATAAAGCCTGATATTAACCTTGTCAACACTGTGGCAGCCCTCGTCGCTTCCATAGCATGAGCACTTAGCCTGAAGAAAACATCAAGAATCAAAGTACAGTGAGTGAAAAAACAAAGCACAACGACAACACTAATAATTTTAGCATGAAAAGAAGCATCAACCAGATGAACTGCAACTCCCATGCAAAGCAAGGCTTCTTTAGGATTTTCCCTGAGAGCATAAGAGGTTGACACCACCGCATAAGTTCTTAAGCTGCTGGAAATCAATCAGAAGGAAGAAGACAACACCATCATCTTCAACCTGTGAATGTGTCATAAGTGAATTTCCTAGAACAGAATATCCCTCCATGTCTAATGACAAAAGCACACTATGAAGTGATGTGTTTAAATCATTTCTATATTATTAGAAATCTATTGTGCAACTATATGATGCTATGATTTCATTTTTCAATTGGAACATTGCATCGTCCTTCGGGTAGCTACAGCAGCAGCATATTGGAGTATAACTGTATAACTAATCTTATGATACTAACAAAGCGGACTGCAAAAGTATCAGACTTATTCACAAAACTACAAGCTCCTTTTCATTCATTTTCAGCTAACAAATCATCAATACGGTAGATGGCTTTAATTATTCAGGCAAAAATGCTATAGATATCTTAAGAACAAATAATAATAATTTCCAAAAATGCATATTTTGAGCATAACGATTATGTGTTACTTATTCACCTTGGCCGCCATGGCTTCCTGCTCCAAGCCCGTGCAGACCCATATCCTCCATGGTTTGTTGTTCCAAAACTGAGCAGCCCCTTCTTCATGTGAGAAGAAAGGAGAAACGACGAACACACACACATTTGTTGTTCCAAAACTGAGCAGCCCCTTCTTCATGAGAGAAGAAAGGAGAAACGACGAACACACACACATACACAGAGACGGGAGAAGAGAAAGGACAGAGACGTGCTACCCTAACAAAGTTGGAGGAGGCGAGGATCGTACTACACACCGGTTGCCTTCCCAGTTCGTGCCAATCTTGCTAAGGGGCACCGGCCTACTGCAGGGGCCTTCGGCCACCAGCCACCCATGATCGGCCACCACGGACGACGCGCACCTGAAGACGACCAAGGGTCGTCGCTCGCGGCGCCTCTCCTGTCTTGACGGCCGTTGCCACCTGTCTAGGGCACCGCACTGCACGCCGCGCTCGCCTGCACTGGCCGTCAACCCGCATCGCTGGAGCCGATGCCGGCACTGGGTCTCCTCTTCTTCCAGACCCCGGCCGGCAACTGAGACGGGTAGAGCTCCTCCCCACGTCTTCCTCATGGGATGGGCTCTCCTCCTCCCGCAGCTTCCTCTCTCGCTGGCATAGTGGGCTGGAGTATATGAGGATGCGATGGTGGTGCAGCTAGCCGGTGGCGCGTGGTGCGGGATGCCGTGGGAAGGAGGGAGGAGGCGCCGCCAGATGGAGAGGAAGGCAGGTGGGGAGAAAGGAGGGGGCGCTGCCGGGTGGAGGGGAGGTGGTGTCGAGGGAGTGGAAGGAATCGATGAGGGCGTGATCTGTTTTGACCGCTCGATCTAGGGCTTTTTCACCGGGAGCGTCATTGGTCACGAACCCAGTCGACAAGCCCTTCGTTGTAGTGTGGACCAATGATTATATGGGTCCACTGGCAGCCACCCAGCGAAGCAGCGTGAGGTGTAACAAAATCTAGCAGTGAATAGTAAAAATCAATGGTGAAAAACGAGCTAGCGAGCTGATCGAGTGGCCAGCAATCACTCGCGCGCGAAGGCCTCCAGAACGGCGGGTACTCTAGGAGGCTTTATATGTTAGATGCATTGACATGGTATAGGCTATGTGATGATATTGGATCATGGAACTACAACCGATTGAAATTGGAATTTCGTCAAAAGTTTTATCCTATGCATCTGGTTCATCATGATATATAATTTTTTGGCCTCGTGAAGGAGAAAGTATCGCTCAAGCTTGAGGGAGGCTTATGTCAATGTTATATTCATGCCCCAATCTTGAGATCTCAAGAGAAATTATTATTCAGAACTTTTATGCTCAGCTTTCTCATAATGATCAATCCATGCATGCTCGATACTTCTTGTACTAGTTCTTTTATGAAGAAGACTATTGAATTTAAATGGGATTTATTGGAAATAATTAAATGCTACTATGAAGATTGGGAACTCGACAAAGGTAAGGAGTCAGGTATAAACCTTAAGTTTGATTGTGTTAAATCTTTTATGGATACTGATGCCTTTCATTATTTTAGCACCAAATATGGACTTGACTCTGAGATAGTAGCTTCTTTCTGTGAATCATTTGCTACTCATGTTGATCTCCCTAAGGAGGAGTGGTTTAAATATCATCCTCACATTGAAGTTAAAGTAGTAGAACCTATTAAAGTTGAAGAAGAAACTATTACTTATAATGTTGACCCTATTGTTCTACTGCTTATATTGAGAAACCGCATTTTCACGTTAGGATAAAGAAACATGCTAAAGTTTCAACTGTGGTTTGTAAGAGTTATACTAGAACATCTACACCCCCTGAACAAATTAAAGTTGAACCTAGTGTTGCTATGGTTAAAGATCCCTTGGCCGATAATATTGATGGGCATGTTATTTATTTCTATGATGAAGCTGCTAGAATTGCTAAACTCGATACTAAAGATAAACATAGACCTGTTGTTAGCGTGCCTGTTGTTTCTGTTAAAATAGGAGATCATTGTTCATGGCTTATGTGATGTGGATGCTAGTGTGAGTGCAATTCCTTCTACTTTATATCAAGAAATTATGAACGATATTGCACCTGCTGAGATAGAAGATATTGATGTTACTATTAAGCTTGCCAATAGAGATACTATATCACCAATTGGGATAGTTAGAGATGTTGAAGTCTTGTGTGGGAAAATAAAATACCCTACTTATTTTCTTGTTCTTGGTTCTTCACAAGATGATTTTTGTCCCATTATATTTGGTAGACCTTTCTTAAACAATGTTAATGCTAAGATAGACTATGCGAAATATATTGTTACTGTCGGTTTAGGGGATATGTCTCATGATTTTAATTTTTCAAAATTTTGTAGACAACCCCATGATAAAGAATTGCCTAGTAAGGATGAAATTATTGGTCTTGCTTATATTGTCGTGCCTCCTACTGATCCTTTAGAACAATATTTGCTAGACCGTGAAAATGATATGTTTATGAATGAATGAAAGGAATTAGATGAAATATTCTTTAATCAAGGGCCTATCTTGAAACACAATTTGCATGTTGAAATCCTTGGGGATCATCCTCCACCCAAGGGTAATCCCGTCTTTAAGCTTAAACAATTATCTGATACTTTGAAATATGCTTATCTTGATGAAAAGAGGATATATCCTGTTATTATTAGTGCTAACCTTTCAGAGCATGAAGAAAATAAATTATTGAAAACTTTGAAAAAGCACCGTGACGCTATTGGATATACTCTTGATGATCTTAAGGGCATTAGTCCCACTCCATGTCAACACAAAATAATTTGGAGCCTGATGCTAAACTATTTGTTGATCATCAATGAAGGTTAAATAATTATACTCTTGATGATCTTAAGGGCATTAGTCCCACTCCATGTCAACACAAAATAATTTGGAGCCTGATGCTAAACTATTTGTTGATCATCAATGACGGTTAAATCCTAAGATGAAAGAAGTGGTAAGAAATAAAATATTAAAGCTTTTGGAGGCAGGTATAATTTATCATATTGCTGATAGTAGGTGGGTAAGTCATGTTCATTATGTCCCTAAGAAGGGAGGTACTACTGTTATTCCTAATGATAAGACTGAATTGATTCCACAAAGAATTGTTACAGGTTATAGAATGGTAATTGATTTTCGCAAATTAAATAAAGCTACTAGAAAAGACCATTACCCTCTATCGTTTATTTATCAAGTGCTAGAAAGATTGGCCAAACATACACATTTCTGCTTTCTAGATGGTTATTCTGGTTTCTCTCAAATACCTGTGTAAAAAGAGGACCAAGAAAAGACCACTTTTACTTGTTCTTTCAGTATTTTTTCTTATAGACGTATGCCTTTTGGTTTATGCAATGCACCTGCTACCTTTCAAAGATGTATGACTGCTATATTCTCTGACTTTTGTGAAAATATTGTTGAGGTTTTCATGGATGATTCCTCCATTTACGGAACTTCTTTTGATGATTGCTTAAACAACCTTGATCGAGTTTTGCAGAGATGTGAAGAAACCAATCTTGTTTGAATTGGGAGAAGTGCACTTTATGGTTAATGAAGGTATTGTCTTGGGGCATAAAATTTCTAAAAGAGGTATTGAAGTTGATAAAGCTAAAGTAGATGCTATTGAAAAGATGACGTGTCCTAAAGATACAAAGGTATAAGAAGTTTCCTTGGTCATGCTGGTTTCTATAGGAGGTTTATTAAAGACTTCTCTAAAATTTCGAGGCCTCTCACTAATCTCTTGCAAAAAGATGTCCCTTTTGTTTTTGATGATGATTATGTAGAAGCATTTGAAATACTTAAGAAGGCCTTGATTTTTGCATCAATTGTTCAGCCACCTGATTGGTGCTATTCTAGGGCGAAATTTGATAAGAAATTGAATGTCATTCATTATGCTAGTAAAATTCTAGACAATGCCCAGAGAAATTATGCTACTACTAAAAAAGAATTTTTAGCAGTTGTTTTGGCGTGTGATAAGTTCAGATCTTATATTGTTGATTCCAAAGTAACTGTTCACACTGATGATGTTGCTGTTAAATATCTTATGGAAAAGAAAGATGCTAAACCTAGACTTATTAGATGGGTTCTCTTGCTGCAAGAATTTGATTTGCACATTATTGATAGAAAGGGAGCTGAGAACCCCATTGCAGACAACTTGTCTAGGTTAGAGAATGTTCTTGATGACCCACTGCCTATTAATGATAGTTACCCACTTCCTATTGATGATAGTTTTCCTGATGAGCAATTAGCTGTCATAAATGCTTCTCGTAATACTTCATGGTATGCTGGTTTTGCTAATTACATTGTTGCTAAATTTATACCACCTAGTTTCACATACCAGCAAAAAAAAAGATTTTTTTTATGATTTAAGACATTACTTTTGGGATGACCCACATCTTTATAAAGAAGGATTAGATGGTGTTATTAGACGTTGTGTACCTGAGCATGAACAGGAACAGATTCTATGCAAGTGTCACTCCGAGGCTTATGGAGGACACCACGCTGGAGATAGAACTGCACACAAAGTATTACAATCTGGTTTTTATTGGCCTACTCTCTTCAAGGATACTCGTAAGTTTGACTTGTCTTGTGATGAATGCCAGAGAATTGGCAATATCAGTAGACGTCATGAAATGCCTATGAATTATTTACTCGTTATTGAACCATTTGATGTTTGGGGCTTTGATTATATGGGACCTTTTCCTTCCTCTAATGCGTATACACATATTTTAGTTGTTGTTGATTACGTTACTAAGTGGATAGAAGCTATTCCAACTAGTAGTGTTGATCATAACACCTCTATTACAATGCTTAAAGAAGTTATTTTTCCGAGGTTTGGAGTCCCTAGATATTTAATGACTGATGGTGGTTCACATTTTATTCATGGTGCTTTTCGTAAAATGCTTGCTAAATATGATGTCAACCATACAATTGCATCTCCATATCATCCTCAGTCTAGTGGGCAAGTAGAATTGAGCAATAGAGAGATTAAATTGATTTTGCAAAAGACTGTTAATAGATCTAGAAAGAATTGGTCCAAGAAACTTGACGATGCATTATGGGCTTATAGAACTTCTTATAAAACCCTATGGGTATGTCTCCATATAAAATGGTTTATGGAAAGGCTTGTCACTTACCTCTTGAACTAGAACATAAAGCTTATTGGGCAATTAAAGAGCTCAACTATGATTTCAAACTTGTCGGTGAGAAGAGGTTATTTTACATAAGCTCTCTTGATGAATGGAGAACCCAAGCCTATGAGAATGCCAAGTTGTTTAAAGAAAAAAGTTAAAAGATGGCATGACAAAAGGATACAAAAGAGTGACTTTAATGTAGGTGACCATGTTTTGCTATACAACTCTCGTTTAAGATTTTTTGCAGGAAAGCTTCTCTCTAAATGGGAAGGTCCTTACATTATTGAGGAGGTCTATCATTTCGGCGCCATCAAAATCAACAACGCCGAAGGCACAAACCCGAAGGTGGTAAACGGTCAAACAATCAAACATTATATCTCAGGTACTCCCATAAATTTTGAGACAAATATAGTTAGTACCATAACACCGGAGGAGTACATAAGGGATACTTTCCCGAACGTTTCAGACTCCGAAAAGAAATAGGTATGTGGTGCGGTAAGTAAACCGACTCCAAAACTATTCTAATGGCAATTTTTCTCCGTTTTGGAATAATTAAAAATTAGGAAAATTGAAAGTATTCTGAAAGAGACACGAGGAGACCACATGGGTGGAGGGCGCGCCCCCTGCCTTGTGGCCACCTCATGTGCCCTCCAGACTCCGTTTTCTTGCACAATACTTCTTATGGTCGGTGAAAATTCATTATATAATCTCCCAAAGGTTTTGACCACCGTACCACGACAAAATCCTCTATTCTTGTTTCTAGCTGTTTTACTTACATATCCTGATCACCATGACGTCTCCAAGCGCCCACAAGGACAAGTTTTTCGAGAAGGTCATCAACCCCTTCCTTGTGGAGGTGCTGCGACACCCTTAAACCATTGAGATGCCTAAGGGGGTGCTGCACATCCGCGATGTTGAGGGGCCGAAGAAGACCGGAAGCATGGAGACAAGACTCGAAGCAATGGAGCAGCAAGTTTTCAAGTGTCAAGTGATGGTGGAACATGGACTCAACGCCAATCACTTGATGATCGCGGAGTTCACCAACAATCACAAGCTGGATGCCAAGGACATCGGGGAGGCCATCTTCAAGCTTCATGAGAAAATTGAGCATCTCCAAGCCCAGATCTATGACCTGCAAAACCAAAACGGTGAGTATGAATACATATTTAAGAGGATGAGTTTGGCTGCAGATTTGAGGATCCGGAGACTCGTTCATCGTTCTATGATGGTGAGCCTATGCCTTGGAAGATAGATGACAAGCCAACTACACCAACAACTCCAACATCACCACCTTCAAAGAAAGAGACATAAATACATGGGTATGGGCACTCCCCTTGGCAACTGCCAAGCTTGGGGGAGGTGCCCCGGTATCGTATCACCATCACACCTTTACCTTTACAATTTTTCTTAGTTCGATCCTTTTGGTTATATCTTGATCTAGTAGAATAAAGTTTTTAGTATGATCTAGCTTTGAGTTTTGTTTTGATCTCTTTCTATGTAATCGAGCCCATGAGTTATATAATAAAGAGTAGTTTTGAGTTAAGGGCTTTGCTTTCTTGTTATGATCTTGAGGGAATTAAATAAGAGAGAGAATAAAAAATTAAAAAGACATATAAAGATTATAATGAATAAAAATTGTTGAGAGTTGACAAACATAGTTTTGGTCATTGTTGCAATTAATAGGAAGTGATAAAGAAAGAGAGGCTTCACATATAAATATACTATCTTGGACATCTTTTGTAATTGTGAGCACCCATTAAAATATGACATGCTAAAAAGTTGATATTGGACAAGGAAGACAACATAATGGGTTATGTTTTCTTATATCCCAATAGAAGTTATATTGTCATGGATCCTCCAACATGTTGAGCTTTTCTTTCCCTCTTATGCTAGCCAAATCCTTTGCACCAAGTAGAGATACTACTTGTGCTTCCAAACATCCCTTAAAACAATTTTGCCATGAGAGTCAACCATACCTACCTATGGATTGAGTAAGATCCTTCAAGTAAGTTGCCATCAGTGAAAGCAAAAAAAATGCTCTCTAAATATGTATGATATAATAGTGTGAAGAAAATAAGCTTTATACGAACTTGAGATATGGAAGAAATAAAAGCAACGGACTGCATAATAAAGTTTTTTATCACAAGTGGCAATATAAAGTTATGTTCTTTTGCATTAAGATTTTGTGCATCCAACTATAAAAGAGCATGACAATCTCTGCTTCCCTCTGCGAAGGGCCTATCTTTTACTTTTATCTTGTACCCTTATACAAGAGTCATGGTGATCTTCACCTTTCCTTTTTACACTTTTTTTCTTTTGGCAAGCACTATGTGTTGGAGAAAGATCCAGATATAGTGCGTGAGTGTTAGCAATTGTGAAAGACTAAATGATAGTTGAGTATGTGGACTTGCTGAAAAGCTCTTAAATTGAATCTTTCTGATGTTATGACCGAGATCATAGTTTGTTTGTTTTCAGTGAAGTTTTTGATTCATACTTCACCTTGTGAATGGATTGTTACTTTAGCATAAGAAATTATATGACATTATATGTTGTTGTTCTAAAGATGACCATGATGCCCTCATGTCCGTATTTTATTTTATCAACACCTCTATCTCTAAACATGTGGACATATTTTTTGATTTCAGCTTTCGCTTGAGGACAAGCGAGGTCTAAGCTTGGGGGAGTTGATACGTCCATTTTTGCATTATGGGCTGTTATTACACATTATATCATAATACTTATGCCTTTTCTATCTTATTTTACAAGGTTTACATGAAGAGGTAGAATGCCGACAGGTGGAAATTTGGGGTGGAAAAGGAGCAAATATTAGAGACCTATTCTGCACAACTCCAAAAGTCCTAAAACTTCATGGAGAGTCATTTTAGAATTAATAAAAAATATTGGGCGAAGAAAGCACCAGAGGGGGGCCACCAGCCATCCACAAGAGTGGGGGCGCGCCCTACCCCCTGGGCGCGCCCCTGCCTTGTGGGCTACCTGGCAGGCCCCCGATGCCCATCTTCTTTTATATGGTGTGTTTTGACATGGAAAAAATCGGAAGGAAGCTTTCGGGACGAAGCACCGCCGTCTCGAGGCGGAACCTGGGCAGAACCAATCTAGGGCTCCGGTGGAGCTGTTCTGCCGGGGAAACTTCCCTCTGAGAGGGGGAAATCGAAGCCATCGTCATCACAACAATCCTCTCATCGAGAGGGGGTCAATCTCAAGAAACATCTTCACCAACACCATCTCCTCTCCAAACCCTAGCTCATCTCTTGTATCTAATCTTTGTCTCAAAACCTCAGATTGGTACATGTGGGTTGCTAGTAGTGTTGATTACTCCTTGTAGTTGATGCTAGTTGGTTTATTCGGTGGAAGATCATATGTTCAGATCCTTAATGCTAATTAATACTCCTCTTATTATGAACATGAATATGCTTTATGAGTAGTTATGTTTGTTCCTGAGGACATGGGAGAAGTCTTGTTATACATAATCATGTGAATTTGGTATTCGTTTGATATTTTGATGAGATGTGTGTTGTCTTTCCACTAATGATGTTATGTGAACGTCGATGACATGACACTTCACCATTGTTTGGGCCTAGGGGAAGGCATTGGGAAGTAATAAGTAGATGATGGATTGCTAGAGTGATAGAAGCTTAAACCCTAGTTTATGCGTTGCTTCGTAAGGGGCTGATTTGGATGTTTCATGCTATGGTTAGATTAATCTAGCTCTTCTTTCGTAATTGCGGATGCTTGTGAGAAGGGTAATCGTAAGTGGGAGGCTTGTCCAAGGAAGGACAACACCCAAGCACTGGTCCACCCACATATCAAGTTATCAAAGTAATGAATGCGAATCATATGAGCATGATGAAAATTAGCTTGACAGTAATTCTCATGTGTCCTCGGGAGCGCTTTGCTTTATATAAGAGTTCATCCAGGCTTTTCCTTTGCTACAAAAAGAATTGGGCCTCCTTGCTGCACCTTAGTTACTTTTGTTACTTGTTACCCGTTACAAATTATCTTATCACAAAACTATCTATTACCGATAATTTCAGTGCTTGCAGATAATACCTTGTTGAAAAACGCTTGTCATTTCCTTCTGCTCCTCGTTGGGTTCGACACTCTTACTATCGAAAGGACTACGATAGATCCCCTATACTTGTGGGTCATCACCAGGGTGCACCTCACGGCTTTGTAATCCTACTAGAGGAGAGGGCAGATTAGTTTTTGAGGAAGAACCTCATGTGACTACTCGCGCTCTTCGTTGTGGGTTGTCTACCACCAAGATCAGGCTTTGTTGCACGCCATCGTCACCGAAGTCTGCTTCGACCGATCTTCACCAACTTGTTGGGAACAACATCGCCTCTGTGACAACCATCACTACTTCATCTGCAACCAATCAGTATGTGTCGCGTGACATGATCCAATATACTATATCACTAAACTCCATAGAATTGGAGGTCTCACAGTCAATTGAGGTCTCCAATTGAAATTTGGTCACCTAATTTTGACTGGATCAAGAATTTCTCAAAACTCCCATTCAATCTTTTATACAATACACCGTTCTTTCTAATGTTTAAAATTTCACAATTAATTAAGGCTTCAATTTAGAATTGGGTCATCCAATTTTGACCGAGTCAACAATTTCTCAGGGAGCTCTCAAATTTAATTATTTTAATTCTCTATGTTCCCTAATTTTAAAGCTCTTTCATTTGGTTGAGGTATTCAATTTTGAATTTGGTTTACAATTTTGACAAGGCTAATGATTTTTCAAATCCGTCAGTAACAGCCGGCCTATAAAAACATATCAACCCCTCGCAGACTCCTATCACACAGAAAAAGCGCCACCATATGATACTATAGCACGAATATAATACATGCAACTACCGATGCAAAGAAATTCCCACATAAATATGAGTTAATTAGCGGATAAGGCTGAATCACACCGCGAAAGGCCCACCAAAGAAATGCACTATAAATAAATAGAGAACACATCATCTCCCCAACCGGCCAAACTAAATATACTATCAGTGTCAAAATATAAGGGGTATTAGTTTTTTCGAAAGTCAATTTATTTAACTTTGACAAAGTCTAGAGCTAAAAATATCGACATCCACAATATTAAGCAAAAATATATAAAAATTCATTTCACGATGAATCTAATAGCACCGATTTGATACTATGAATTTTGATATATTTCTCTACAAATTTGATCAAACTTAAAAAAAGTTTGACTTTTCAACAGAAATAGACTATATTTTTTGAAGTAGAGTGAGTAAAGAAATTTAAGAATCCCAACATCATAAATGACGCAGCAAAGCGTGCCCAACTCTTCTAGTATTTTATTATGGTTACTGTATGTGCGATGCCAATCATTATGTATCCCCTGATCTGATTTGATATTTTATTATAACTATTGTTGCATGTGTGATGATGTTGTTCGTGATGGTTCATCTAGCATGTTAGATTTATCCATGCTAATCGTCTTTTCTATTATAGTCATGATTTATTTAATGAAATCCCTACAAACTCTAAGCTCCTAGGAAATGGAGAACTGTGTCTGCTCCAGCCTCTCCTCATACCATGGGTCCCTCTGGGTTAGTGGGAAGGCATAGCGTATTGGGCTGGTTTTCATTAAGGCAGCTCATGGGAGAATGGGACGTAAGGAACGTGGCACTCCTCTGTTTCCTCTTGTGAATCAGTTTTTTTGCGGGGACTCTTGTAAAACATTTGTCAGTTCAGCTCCAAATTTGCAAGGAGTAGATGAAAACGTTTAGCAGACTCCTTGCAAATTTTTGAAGAAGCATTCAACAGTTTAGTGTGATGGTAAATTTTCTTTTAAACAATTCAAGATATCATTTGAACTGGGGAACAGTTACTTGGGAGCACAAGCATATTGAGTCTTTCTTCTTAAAGTTCTAAAATATTAAATTTATGGCTCGAAAAAGTCTGATTTTCTTTGTACATGCATATACATAGATGTGTAGTATTTCTGTATGAAATTTCATCAATATACGGGTTTTAATGTGAAATATAAGAAAAGAAAAATACATGCACAAAAAAGGGCTTTCCAAAAAATAACTTATAATATCCCGTATTATTGAAAAAATACAATTACGTAAAGAATATGCATCCATATTTGTTTAATAAAATAAAAATTGAAACTTTTAGATGCCACTTTTGAGCCTTTTTAAATAAAGTGCTCCAATGCATCTGTTTAAAATATCCACACTCAAAGGTTGATATTGTAGTTTTGAATGGTGGATTGCGTCCATCTTCATCTTTCTACCAAACATATATTAACCTAATCTTCTTTAACACTAAGCTCCTTCGACAGGGAGCGTCCTGGTGACTCTGGGATGTGGGTTGCATAGGAGCCCATCGTATGTGTCTGGATCTTTGGTTTTGCCTCTTGGGATGGCGGTTGGGTGAGTGTTTGTATATACGTGTCGGTGCCTATACGTCTTTTGTTGTCGGGATCGAGTGAAGTTACAAAAAAGTTACAAAGGACATCTCCAACAACTCCCTTTTTCAATAATTTTTGATGATCATACAACAAGCCCAACTCCCGCAGTATGGAAGGAAGTTGGCTCTCTCCCAATACCTTGCCGATACATGTCACGTCAATGCATCATAGAAAATGCATGCCTGACCAGCACACTGCCGTCGTCCACCACTGTCCATACCACCACCCTCATCACCCACCGGACCGGAGCTGCTGCCCCCCGCGCCACCACCAGTGCCGCCTACTGGACCGTGGTGTGACCGTCGTTGCCTTCTATCAAGCCATCGTGCCGCCATCTCCTGTCATCGCGCTATTGCTTGTCGCCGCCACCATCAAGCCGTCATCCATCGTCACCAACAACCACCACCATCCTCCACCATGCCACCACCAAAGATAGAGAGGGGTGTTGGATTGACAAGTAGGCCACATATGTCATGTTGGATATTGGGAGTCAGGTTATTGGGGATCAGTGAAAGCATCTAACCCCGATAACCGAAGAAGTGCTATTGTGGAACCTCAATAAGCAGTTATTGGTCGAGTTTTATTAGGGATCTTTTGGAGATGAGATAAGCTCCCTATCGTTGGATCACTCACTAACACGAAGGGCACAAAACGAGCGTTATTCGGCCAAAAAATAGGTAGGGTCACTACGCATGCATCAATCAACTACATTTGTTGAACTAGATGAAATTCAAACCTTCATAGTTTTCAAACAAAACATTCAAAATGTGGACTTTTAAAACTATAATGTTTGGAAAACGTTCGTTGATTTTTTAAAATGTTCAGTGAATTAAAAAAATCACGAATTCAAAAAGATCAATTACGAAAAATATTCTTGACTTCCGCAAAATGTTCAGAAATTTTAGAAGCAATCATGAAATTTTAAAAATATTGTGAAACAAAAATGTTTTCGTGAATTTAAATATGTTCAGGGATTTTTGAAAATTATACGACTCGTATAATTTTTGTTAATATGTGTTAAAAAGTTCAATGTATATTAAAAAATTGTTCAATATATATTAAAAATATTCAATGCCTATTTTCTAAAAATGGTTCATGTATAAGAATTATATTTATATAAGATGATAGTTTAAAAGGCTGAAAGGAAAGGAACATAAGAAACTGGTTCATAAAAACCCACAAGAACCTGGCTGGGCACTTCCTATTTGCGCTCAGGCGTCCGTTAGGGGTACGCCAATTTCTCGCTTTAAGCGGAGGGCAACTAATTAACGAGCGCTCGTTCGGAAGTCCGGCAACGATCAGCGACACTTGGTGAGCTCTCAGTGATTCGCCACGTGTCGCGTTCTAGGCGCTCCCTCCGGATTTTGTTTTTTAATCTTTTCACACGCGTTTTTGGCTTTTTAAATGGTTTTTTCTAGGTTTTTTCGATGTTTTGGTTTTTCACCGGTCTTTCCTAACTTTTCGACCAAATATTTTTTTCGAAAAAAATATATTTTGCGCAAAAAATGCGTTTTTTTCCTTTCGCGAGAGTCACGTTTTTTTTCCGCGAGAGGCACGGTTGTGCTTTCGCGAGAGGCACGGCCGTGCCTCTTGAAACGGAAAAAAATCGCGTTTTCTGTTTTTTTCCTTTCGCAAGAGGCACGGTTTTGCTTCCGCGAGAGGCATGGTGTGCTTCCGTGAGAGTCACGGCCGTGCCTCCTGAAAATGAAAAAAAGGTGTTTTCTGTTTTTTTTCACGAGAGGCACGGTTTTGCTTCCGCGAGAGGCACGGTTGTGCTTTCGCGAGAGTCACGACCGTGCCTCCTCGGAAACGAAAAAAACACATTTTCTATTGTTTTTCTTTTGCGAGAGGTACGGTTTTGCTTCCGCGAGAGGCATGGTTGTGATTTTGTTAGAGGCACGGGCGTGCCTCTTTCGGAAAGGGAAAAACCCGTGCTTGCGATTTGTTTTTTTCGGTTTTTTTCATTTGGTTTTTTCGTGAAAAAAAAGTTCGCCAAAACCTATCAACATGGCATCTAGTTTTGAAGATCTCGACGCGAGGAATCCAACGGCGAAAGCGGTTCGAGATTTGGACGCACGGTTTAAGAGATAAAATGTTTTGAATAAACAGATCCAGAAAAAAATGAAAAACTTTCAGGTTGCGACAAGTGGCGCACATGCAGCGCACGATTTATCGCAACCTGGGGAAGTTGGAGTGATCTCCGCAAGGAGTACTCCTTAATTAGTGATTTCGCTTTAAGCGACCACAGGGGAAGCCTCGCGTCTGAAGGACCCCAGATGGGCCGAGCCAGCAGCGCGGCAGGCTACGGCCTGTTTTTTTCGCTTTATTTTTTACTTTTCTTTATACCTTAAAATATTCTACATATATATAACTCTTCAAAAAAAATTGAAAATTTTAAACAATTATTTGAAACAATGTTGAATAGTATTAAAATAGGTTGAATAAGAATTTAAAAATGTTTAACAAGTATTTAAAAATGTTGAAGAACTATTAAAAATGTTGAACACGTATTTGAATTTTTTTGAATAAGTATTAAAAATAGTTGAACGAGTATTTAAATTTTTTAACAAGTATTTGAAAGTATTGAATAAGTATTAAAAATGTTGAACAAGTATTCGAATATGTTGAATAAGTATTAAAAAATGTTGAATATTTATTAGAAAAATGTAGAAAATGTATTTGAAAAATGTTGAATAAGTATTAAAATGTCGAACAAGTATTTCGAAAATGTTGAAAACATGTATAAAAAATGTTGATCACTTATTAAAAAATGCTTTTGACATATATGAAAATGTAGAGTGAAAACAAAAACAAACATAAGAAAAAACAAAAAATTAAGAAGAAAAAAGAAAACCAAACAAAAAATGAGGACAAATAGTGAATGTGCCGGCCCTATTGGTGTCTAGCCTGCAGCGCGCTTAAGGCGAGAAATAGCTGTGCTCCATAAGTGATTCGAACCCACGATCCAGCCTCAACGCGCGCTGCAGTGACCACAAAGCCGAATAACCAAATGTGTTTAGTTGCATTGTTCCTTCCTTTTATTCTTTCTTCTTTTATTTTTCTTTTTACGAACTTTATTAAAATTCGTAATTTTTCTCTTCTAATCAATGAACTGTTTTTTTTTCAAAATCCAAGATTTTTTTCCAAATTCGATGAATTTTTCTTAAAAACTGATAAACTTTTTCAAAATCAATGAAGTTTTTCAAGTTCAATGAATTATTTTTCAAAATACGAGAACATTTTTTTTCGATGAAGTTTTTTCAAATTCGATGAAAATTGCTGAACTTTTTTCAAAATCATGATTTTTTTGAAATCTATGAACATTTTTTAATTCACATTTTTTTGTGTTTCATGATTTATTATGTTCGGTTTTTCTAATTCAATTGATTTCGCTCTAATGGGTCAGCCACCAGGGTTGTTGCTTGGGCGCCAGGGAGAGCTTTCCTGGCCTAATAGGAGCTCCCCGCCATAAAGACGGGGATGCCAGTAAAAAAACGCCTATAGCAGTGCCATTGAGCCGGCTCATGCCGAAGTACCTATGGACGATTCGTGCGTACTGCTCGTTACAGGTGATATATGACAATTGTATCTCCGGTTCGCTACCGAACTAAAAGGCCAATCACATCCCGAGCACACAGAGCTAGGAAAAAAACAACCCCAAAAAACAGGGCAGCAACCGCAATACAAGTGAGAAAAAATATACTCATTATGCGCATTAGATTTTGGAATGGAGGGAGTATCATATGTGAAAAACGGCGCGGCAAGGTGAGCGTTAGCCGCTAGTTAATCATGAAATTGCCTGTTTCCAGCAGTGAATGGAGGCATGTGCACACTTATCTCAAGTGTCAAGTGTCAGCATGTCAGATAAAAAAATGTTCACACTCATTATCTTCGATTTTTGTACTTAAAACAAGGAGAAAGAATCCAAAGTGGAGTTAAAATAAGCATTCCCGTGTATCTTTTGTTCAGCTACCTAAACCCCAAAAACAGTAGTACGCTAAAATGTTTTCCTCTATCTTCTCAGTATCTTCCAATAAACAAGGGATCCCCAAAACTACATTTGTTATGAACAGCACTAGAAGCTACTAATAGAGGTGCAAATCATGATGATCTCAGAGCCTTTTTCCAAATCAAACATCAGCCGCTAAAAGCATCCAGCTGCACAAACTAAAAGACCGATTATTCTAGACTGTTGAACCATGTGCCGAGTTTTTGATTCAGAATGACAAAAGGTTGAGCTTAATTTCTAAAACCACATCAAGTAGCTTACAATTCATGTTCAGTTTTTTAATTGCAATGAGGTCCTGTATAGTGCACTAACCTGTATAAAGTAACTTAAGTATACCCCACCTTGAGATTGATAATGCTAGCCCTAACATAATTATTAGCATCTACTCAAGTCTAAAACACTAGGTATGAAAAGAAGGGCCATGCACACGCATATTATTTCCTTAAATATCTTCGAGCAAAATATGTGCACGCGCTTTATTTCTTCTCTAGTAACATTCAGAAAGCACAAGAAAAGAGATGCAGCAAGGCTTCCACTGAAGAATCACTAATGAAAACTGAGCTCTTTGTGAAAAAAAGGCAAGGCAATAAACCACATGTAGTCCAGTAGTACAACCTACTACTACTCCCTTGCCCCGACGAAAGCTCCGGAGCAATTCATACAATGATTTTAACTTCACCAAACCTCTGCAAAGCTCATGCTTTGACGCTGAAGTTTGCGCACTTGATGGAGCCCCTTGCAATGTCAATCTCGATCATGTTTTCCTCCTCACTGATCTCCGACAAGATGTCTATGAAGTCCCTCCTGTCGAGAACGAACTCCGGCAGGAAGTCAACGAGGAGGTCTTGCTCCTTCTTCCAGAGGCATTGCTCCTCTTGCCCCACATAGTACCCATCAACAAGGGAGATCTCAATAAGACTCTCGTCGTCGTCGTCAGACACCGAGACTTCATCAGTCCACTCTTCACTCACCTGGCAATCTGACGACCCTGACAGGCTTCCAGCCGAATCCACCGGCGCATCCTCGGACACCTCATCTTGTGGCACAGTGCTCTTCTCCTGATGAGCAACCACCTCCATGGAAGTTTTGTGGCTGCTGGTTCTCATCAGTTGTCTGAGGTTCGAGAAGAGCAAGGAGAGGCAGGTGGAGATAACCAGCACCAGCAATGCAAGAGAGGAGGACGTGGAGAAAGAAGAAGAGGAATACATACTGTAAAGGCTACACGAAATGAGTAGAAGCGTGAGTTGTATGGCCATTTGGGATCTGGGAAGCATCAAGAACTTGCTCACAATCACAAGGGCAGGAAGAGCTTTAGTGGCCCAAATGATGCAGCGATGCTAAAGAAGAAAGAAGCCATGATGAGGCACAGCATGGAACAAGGAATTGCTGCTGCTTCCTTTACAATAACAAACCTGCACAGGGAAAGCAAAGGTTGTGTGCTTGTCTACCAAATGGATTTGTGAATTGACACAAAGAGGAAAAGGAGACCAGAGAGGGAGGAGGAGTAGGGCTCACCATGTAGGACGCGTATGCCGCAAATATTTAATCTGAGACTGATGGACGTAAAGGTAATTGCAACAGTTAATGCTTAGAAAACTGAAACTTTCTGGTGAACTGTTACCAGTGCTGCAGTGCACACCCCATGTCCTTTTGTGAAGCTGTAGGTTAAGTTATTAAGAGGTAACTGTTGGCTTGGCATCATGGTCAGAGAGTTGTTAAGTGCTGCTTGACAGAAATATTTAAGGCGTGGTCCATCCATGGTTCTATAGGATGGCAACAAGTAAGGCAGGGTTGGGTTGTGTGAAACAAGAGGGTGGCCATGTGCATGGGGTTAATTAAAGTTTACCACATGGGCCTCCACTAGACAATTCGTCTCTTCCACTCTTTTTTACCTTATCAAAAGCAGCGTTTTACCTTTTTTCATGGAAGGTGAGAC
>NC_041381.1:497620838-497713915 GCF_002162155.2 Triticum dicoccoides
TTCTCTTGCCCTCCCCTCTGCAATTAAAGCTGCCCGATGTTCATGATTTGCTCCAATCCTCCCTTTCGTCACAAAATTATGTACTACGATAAATACAGCAACTTGCTGCTTTGTGTTTACTGATTACTAAAAGTCGCTGACAGAGCTGGATGCACTAATAATCCCGGCACCGTCAGTCATCAACATAAACATGTTGAAGTTTTGGTATCCTTCTATTCTCTAATAGTTCAAGTATTTTCAGTAGTCATTTCGCGGAACAAGATAAGATCTCAGAATCACCGCTGTTGAAAAAAAAAATGGTATCCTATGTTGTCCACAAACATAAAACTCTTCTACTGGGGTGGCATCAAACTTGTTATGTAGGCATGTAATAAGGTAAAGAAACAAGTTTAGCCAACCCATTAGTCAAAGTGCCAAAGTGAGGGACGTGCTGGAAGGTGATAGTAACACCCAGTTTTTTCCATTTAATTGCAAACAGGTAGCATAGAAAGAAGACAATTGTTCAGCTTGAACAAGATGAGGGCACCATTGTTGGTCAAGAGAACCTTAAATCCTACATCTCCAATTTTTATAACCCATTCGGATCCATTGTGTCTAACTTTGTGTCGATGGATTAAAACACGGTGCAACCAATGGGAGATGGTAGCACGGGATACGTACAACCGGTTTGGGTGACGGTTCAATAGTAGGCTATGTGTGTAGGCATATATTCAATTTTTTGCTGGCTTGTTTTTTTGTCTTTCTTGTACTTCAGAACTGGAGCTTGATAGTGGAACCTTAATAAAATTTGGCTTTGTTCATCGCAAGATGCAGAGGCTGGGGTTTATCTTTTCTAAAAAGAAAAAGAAAAAATTGGAGTACCTGAGTCAACAGATCTTTGAAATTCTCAATCTTAGCTACTTCAGTCTAATCTTTCACCAAGCTCTACTAGTAGTATTATATCCACAGTATTGGAGAGCTGGGTTGCAAAATAGCAGATCAGACAAGTACGAAGGATAAAAAAACACATGATTCACCGACAACATAACCTTTGAATTCACCGACAAAAATGTTTAGAATTTTTAGGAAAAAAATGTAGCAACATGACCCTATAGTTTCCCCAGGCTACTCCAAAGGACTATCTGTTACCAGGAGGTACATAAAGCTGGGAACAATAGGATACAACAAATGAACAATTCTAGTTTCTATTAGTCTCGCTTGTTAGTTGGCCCATCTATACAAGGAGAAGGCACAATACGGTTTTGTTTTTTCTAAGACTGAAACATCAATTGAGTCATATAGAAAAAGGTCATCCATTCCGTACAGATTTCTTTAGACATGGGAAAGTTAAGATATTAGACCATACCTAGAGGACTAGAGGCACAACTGAACATCAGCAGATCAGTTCTGCTACCAGAATTCACCACAAGAGCACTTCCCACCTTCAAAATGGTGGAAACGAGTAGCGTCTCTCACAATAATCTTCCTCTGGAAAATTTCACTAATTAACTTCATCACTGTATGGCAGTCCCCACAGACCCGGAGGTTCTTCACCACCCGGATCACCGACCCCGGAAGAGACTTGAGGATTCCAAAGGCAACAGCCAGCCTCTCACTGTGCAAGAAAAGATGGTGCTCCTTTTCATGCTCCTCCAGATCATGCATCACAGAACTGGTATCAGGGACATAGCCCCTTCGGCGCATCTCCGAGACTAATTCCTCGAGAAAAACTAGAATTTCTTCTCTCATATCAACCGGCACTTCCCCAGCATGAAACAGACGAGATTCTCTTCCAACTTCAACCCAGCTATACCCAGGCTCTTTATTTATCTTCATATTAGCCATGAGTTTTCTCACCGTGCTCACAGACCCCCATTTGCCATTCACTGCATAGACATTAGATAACAAGACACATGTTGAAGGATATTTTGGTCCCAGCTCTAACAGATTATCAGCAACCCTGACACACATTTCAGCATCGTTGTGTTTCTTGCACGCGCTCAAGAGGGCCCCCCAAGCAGCTTCATCTGGCTCATATGGCATCGTAGTGATGAGTTCTTCAGCTTCTGATAAATGGCCCGAGCGACTAAGAAGATCTAGGTAGCATGTATAGAGTTGTAATCCAGGGTTGATGTCATACTCCCGCTTCACTGAGTCAAACAGTTGCCGACCTTTCTGAACAAGACCAGCGTGGCTACATGCGTAGATCAACCCAACAAATGTCACCTCATTGGGCTTCACTCCTGAAAGAATCATCCGGTCATAAAGAGCAAAAGCCTCCCCTGCTCGACCATGCTGAGCCTCTCCAACAATCATTGTCGTCCACGAGATGATATCACGCACTGTAATCTCTTCAAATACTTCTCTAGCGGAGTGTATATCGCTACATTTGGAGTACATGTCAACCAATGCATTCCCAACCATCATGCTGGACAAGAACCCAAGCCTCATGGACAAACCATGCAACTGCCTACCCAGAACAAGCGCAGCCAGGTCAGCAGCCCCACCAGTTACAGCTGACAACACAAATGCATCATCAATAGTGATGGCATCCCGCCTCATCTCAACAAACAGCTCCACCGCGCTAACACTCTCGCCAGCTCTTACAAATCCTGATACGAGCGCAGTCCATGCAAAGAGGCCGCGTCCAGGCATGCTCCGGAAGAGCTCCAGCGCCTCGTCAGTATAGCCGTTCGACGCGTACCCAGAAACAAGTGCAGTCCACACGACGTTGTTCTTGGCACTCATACTATCAAAGACCTTCCTGGCATCATCCGGAAAACCACATTTACAGTACATATCGATCAGAGAAGACTTGACGACATCGTCTCCGCTATACGGGGAAGCAACGAAGTGTCCATGGAGCTGCTTACCAAGACTGAGGCTTCGCAACCTGGCGGAGGCGCTGGCGATGGAGGCGAGGACGAAGTGGTCGGGCTGGAGGACGTCAGCAGAGAGCATGCGACGTATGATCGGGAGCACGAGGTAAGGAGCATCGGAGTTGGAGACGGCGGTGAGGAGCGACGAGTAGAGGTGGAGGTCCCGGCGCGGGCTTTCGTCGAACACCCTGCGGGCGTCGGGGAGGAGACGGCACTTGGCGTAGGCGGAGACGAGAAGGGACGGCGCGGGAGGGTGCAGCGCCAGGCCATCCTTGAGGAGACGCGCGTGGGCGCGGCGTACGGCCGTCGGTGACCCGCCCGCGGCGCGGACGGCGGCTACAACGGCGGCGGCGGGGGAGAGCATGCGTAAGCTTTTTTTGAACTTAGCATGCGTAAGCTTTGAAATGCTGTATTCTCGTTTGTTCCTCTGCTGTTCGGTTCGGCCTAAGGTTCCCTGGTTCCCTCTACTCATTCATCTCCGCACTCTTAATTTTTGCTCAATTTTCTTCACTTCCTTGTGAGAAACCCTCATAACTGGGCATAACAGACGTTGACGTCCGGTCAAAAGCTTGACCGTTAACTCTGACTAGTGGGGTCACGCTGGGCTGTGTCGTCCATTCGACCTGACAAGTGGGGCCGCATTGGGTGGTGTCGTTGTTCGACCGTTGGATCATCCCTTGCATTAAACGTCTGCGCGCCTCGCCAGGACAGAAGACTGCTATGCATGCACCCAGCAAAGCCTGTCTGCATGCGTCGATCGAGCCTGCATGCACCGATGCCACGATCCCACAATGCGCCGATCGAGCATGCATGCGCCGATGCGTCCGCCACAATGCATTGACCGAGCAGCTTTCTTGCACGCCAGCCGCCACGGATGCAGCGACGGTCACTGCCACTGGTTCCTCTCTTCTAGCTAGGTGGCTACATATTTGTGGCTTCTGTAAAAAAAAGAGTCACTCCCTTTCTTAGCTCTACTCATTCATCCCTACTAACAAAGCTTGCTTGCATGCGCTAGGTGGTTACTAACAAGGGAACCCTACTAACAAGTCGAGCTCTCTAAGAAAACAATCAACAAATTGTAGTCCCAATATGTAGATAGGGTCAACAAGCTCATAGCACGATCGCATAGTTCAAACTAGAAAGAACTTAATAATAGAATAGATAGAAAACTTAAGCCAACAAGCCCATAGCAACTCCAACATAGTTCAATTACAACTTAACATAACATTGACTAAAAAAAAAGGAAGATAGAGCGTTTAGAACCCTAGCCGCCGCCTTCTCCACCTCGCTCCTCCTCCGGGCGCCCTTTTCACTACTCCTTCGGGGCGTTGTCGATGGGGTACGGAAGAGTGTGCATGCGCATCGCGGTGGGAAAGATGTTGGTGTACTCCGTGAACCTGTTGTGGGTGGTGAAAGCGATGAACTTGGGGCCACACCAAAACACCCGGCCGAGGAGGTAGAAGGCGTCGAATGTGTTGGTGAAGTGGGCAAGGAGAGCAACCACCACCTGGTTTTGGATGACCTCCTCGACGCGGAACATCGTTGGAGATCCCCTCGGGAGGTGGTGGTAGCCGGACGCGAGGAAGAACTCGGTGAAGTTCCTTGCGGCCCTCAGACTTGATATCGCCCACACACGTAGTGTGCGATCAACGTACACGCCGGTAGGGTAGAGCCTCTCCGACACGGTGGGTGGGAAGCGGTAGGTTGGTCCGATGTACTGCATGGCTGAGGGATGTGCAGAAGAAGGAGAAGGGGTCGAAGAGCAAGAAGGGCAGATGGATGAGGGATGGCAGAGGCAGAGGGTGGGAGATGGCAGAGGTAGAGTGTGGCTTAAATAGCCGTAGTTCTACGTGTTATTTGGTCGTGGCAATAATGGGGTCAAATGTGAAGTTAGTAGCCCATTTGTCAAACCCACCGCAACATCGAGAGTGTACACGTGTGGAAAACGGTGGTTTGAAAGTAAGAAGAAAAAGAAGCTAATTGCACATGTGGGAATCCGTGGTCATATATATATTATATGAACAAAAAGAGACAATTTTTGAAGGGTTTGTGGCCATTTTGCATGATAAAAATAAATTTAGAAATTTGGTCATTTTGCATGATAAAAAAAGATAGAGGGCTTGTGGCCATTATATAAATTTAGCCCTTATAAATTTGGTCATTTTGCATTTGTATAGAAAAAAAGAACTTAATTTTGTACGCAGTGTCAATTGTTGTGTAATTTCAAACGATGCAAAAAAAGAGCCAACACGTTCACAAAAAACAGAGCCAACACGTTCACAAAAAAAATGCAATTCGACGGCCCAACCAGAGCTTGGTTTCTTTTTGGGCCCAATAACAACGGTTTTTTTCGCGGAGTCAGTGGTGGACGAGCAGCCGAGCACAACCAACAGGATCGCTTCTCGCGGATCGCCCCACGATCCAATGATGCAGAGCCGTCCTTGTGATCCAACGGCCCGGAGCCTGCACGCAGCCTGAATTCCTTCCAGAAGACCACATCTGAGGGTTGTGGCTTCGCGCCAGGGTATGATCAGACGACTGACGATCGGAGCTAGGGTTAGGCGAAACCCCGCGGGGTTTAGAGGGGTTTTGAGCTGGTCAACGGGGTTACGAAAGCTTTGACTTAGCGTAACTAATTTAGAAAAAGTCGAAAAATATGAAACCTTCGCCGTTCGTTGTTTTATAAGACACACTAACGAGGAAATATATTAAACTTGGTCTATGGTCATTTTTATGAAAAAACCCTAGCTGGCACGATCGAGGTCAAATGAGCACCATTAATTTTAAAAAATCAAAAAAATATGAAACCTACGCACAATGTTATCTTATGTGACATGTTACTAATCAAAAATCATAAATTTGATCTATGGTCATTTTCATGAGAAAACCTTCACACATATGAGCTATCACCTACAAGATTTCACAGACTTCAAGGAGATGAGGTAGGGTTACTGCCCGAGAGTTCGCCCAATGTCGGTGTCAAAACCGGCGGATCTCGGGTAGGGGGTCCCAAACTGTGCGTCTAGGCGGATGGTAACAGGAGACAAGGGACACGATGTTTTACCCAGGTTCGGGCCCTCTTGATGGAGGTAAAACCCTACGTCCTGCTTGATTGATATTGATGATGTGGGTATTACAAGAGTAGATCTACCACGAGATCAAGGAGGCTAAACCCTAGAAGCTAGCCTATGGTATGATTGTTGTTCGTCCTATGGACTAAAGCCATCCGGTTTATATAGACACCGGAGAGGGCTAGGGTTACACAGAGTCGGTTACAATGGTAGGAGATCTACATATCCGTATTGCCAAGCTTGCCTTCCACGCCAAGGAAAGTCCCATCCGGACACGGGACGAAGTCTTCAATCTTGTATCTTCATAGTCTTGGAGTCCGGCCGATGATGATAGTTCAGCTATCCGGACACCCTCTAGTCCAGGACTCCCTCAGTAGCCCCCGAACCAGGCTTCAATGACGACGAGTCCGGCGCGTATATTGTCTTTGGCGTTTGCAAGGCGGGTTCCCCTCCATGTTCCATGTGTTTGCCGAATAGTGTCCGGTTTCTTCATAAATGTTGCGCTCCTTGGCTGCCACGTTCAATAATGGCCCTCTTCCACGTGTTGTATGAATGCGAAAAGCCAGGGTATTTTTACATTTTACCCCCCTAGCTGCGTGAATAAGCCGCCTATAAGAGAGGGGGGGATCCAGATCCGAATCACACCATCCTCCTTCCGCAAGTACTCATCGAAGCGCATCTGACAAAAATCCATTCCAACATGGACAGTCGACACGGCTCCTCTTCTCGTGCTCCCAGTCCTCAGCCAGGAGACTGGAGGAGATGCTCAGTCCCGCATAGCGAGTTAGTGACGCTCCAAGCAGAGGGATACCTTCCCCCAGCCTTTATGGTTCCGGTTCGAGTCGGACTGGCCACCTACAAGGGTGGGAAGCAGGCGGAGAGCGTCCCCAATCCCTCCAAAGGAGAGCGGGTATGCTTCGTCCCCTACTTAATAAGGGGACTCAGATTTCCCATACATCCGTTTCTCCGGGGGCTCCTAGAGTTCTATGGACTCCAACTTCACCACCTTACACCTGCCTCCATTTTACACATCGCGGGCTTTGTAGCTCTTTGCGAGCTGTTCTTGGGCATCGAGCCCCATTTTGCGCTGTGGAAGAGACTGTTTTGCCTCGTACCCCGTTCTCACGAGGGGTCGATATATCAAGTGGGCGGAGCCGAACTATGGCGCATCGCCGGGACCGGATATCTATCCGGAACCCCGAATAAGGCGTCCGAAGACTGGCCTTCGGAGTGGTTCTATATGGAAGACGCCCCGCTGCCGGATCCAGTTCGGATCGGCCTCCCGGAGTTTAGCAACGCTCCTCTGAAGAAACGCCTGAGAATGACGCCACCCGTCATGGCCGCAAGGAGCCGGGATCGGCCGCCGATCTAGTGAAGATCCTGTCCGGCTTGTACAAGGGGGAGAAGGAGGACTTCCTCCGCACGAGTCCATTGAATGGATTCTCCATGAATAACCCTCGGAGCTGGGTAAGCGGACATTTATATATCCGATCCGTGCTTTCAAAGATAAGTGTCTTACTTTATGATTTCGACGCAGGAACTGCGTCGGGATGTGGAGGGCATAGAAAGCCCGACTCCACAACCCGAGGATCCGAGAAGATCCCTTGATCCGGCCTCCAGAGAGGATCCGGACATAATGGTGGAACTGATTGACGGGGTGTTCCACCAGCTCAGCATAGACAATGCTCTAGTCGCCATTACGGCTGACTACCCCGGTTTATCTCCGGCTTCCCAGGTGAGTACGACCGAAGTCCTGACACCGTTACTTTTTTAATGCTTATTTCTGACCACCGTGTACCAACGGTGCTTCGCAGGAGGTGCCTTTACGGCGGGAAGCCGAGCCCGCGGCGACTGACCAACCAGGGTCAGTGCGGCCCAGCAGGCGGAAGAGGAGTGCGGCGCGAATTGAAACGTCGCTGCAAAGGTATAGCGCACCATTGTATTTTAAGGGAAAGACTCCTATTAATACTCATGATTCTTCCAGGAGAAAGAGCGCTCGCCGGACTGAGCCCGAAGAGGTTGCCAACCAAGCCTCCGCCAGCCAGGCTCCAACGCCTGGTCCGGAGGGGGAGGCGAGCGCAAGGCGCGAGCCGGATGCTCCTCCAACGGAGGATGCCGACAGGTTATCCGCCACCAGGTCTGAGGTGGAGAGCGCCATGAATCACAGGCGTCGTCGAACAGTTCTTCATGACGCGTGTTTATCCCCAGAGGCGTTGAATGCCTTTAATGCGGGAGACGCGCACCTCCGTGCTGCTCAAGATGGTTTAACCAGAGCCACGGAGCAGTATGTAAAAGACATACGGGTGGGGAATTTTAATAGTTATATATGCCAGTAGCCCCCGAGACTTAAAATAGTTAAACTAACTGATTTAAGGATCATTTGTTATGCAGGAACTTACGGAGAAGAATACCCACCTGTCCCAGGAGCTTCAAGAATGCAAGGCCCAACTTGAGGCTGCACTAGCCGCTTCCGGGGGAGCCACAGAGACCCCCTCTGGTAATTCATATTTCGAAAAGAGAAGTAGTTTATGAAGTGAGGCATGTGTGTATAATCTGACAATAATATTGCAGAGGGTGCCGGAGGGTGCCGGACTAGATCCGGACAAGCAACATCTGCTGCGCCAGCTGAAGGCCGGCGAGAAGGTGCTTATGAGGGTGCAGCAGGAGAGGAACAAACTCCAAGATGCCAACACCCAGCTGGGCGAAGAACTAAAAGATGTTTGGGTCCAGCCGTCTAATTCCGTAAAGGAGAATCGGCGGCTTCGTCGCGGCATTTACAGTAAGTGCTTGAGCAGACTCTTTTGAAAAGAAGAGTTCGGCGAGGAAGTCGATTGACAGATATGTGTCTGTAGGTGTGCTCACGGGTCGTCCGGCGGAGGAGATGCCTGGTTCCACGGGAGGCCCTCTTCCCGAGCTGCTGCAACTGCACGAACGTATTCGGCAGGCGATGAGCGGCGTTGTTCAAGCCTTATGGCCTTCCATCTCCCTACCCGAGGGTCTTGGAGGGCTTGCTGAGAAGCTTCAGGGAGTACGGCAGCGTTTCCGTCTGTGGAAGATATCGGCCTGCCGTCAAGGCGCCAGGGAGGCCTGGGCCATGGTGAAGACGCGGTACGCGAAGGCTGATCCAAACCACATGGCCGAGGTCGGACCTGTGGGGCCCGATGGGAAGGAGATCCCTGTGAGCCTGATGTACGGCCAAGTAGAGTTGGCCGCGAAATATTCCCAACGGGACTGTAAATTAGATAGCCTGTTAGATGGGATTGAAGAGGAGTACAATCAGTCAGTTTGACGATGTAATTTAAAATGACATGTAAAATGCCTTCTAGCTGGATTGTATATCGTTTGTCTTTGCGGACCTTTTCGCTTCAACCTCGGGACCCAACAGTCCGGAGTGTGTCCGAATACCCTTACGGTTATACAAAAACCGGGGCATGCATGGAGACAAGGCGTAGGGGTCATAAGTGCTTTATCAGACAAGTGCCCAACTAGCTATGTTATATTACATGGTTAGTAAGAAACGTCTTCCAGGGAGAATAGTTCTGTTAGGGGTTCCTTTCCCTGGGAGGCATGCCCTAAAGTGCATGTCCGGACTGCGAAAAGAGCAGAAAAAGCATCTGGGGGCAGATAAATAAATAAGTAATAAATCATCTTTCAGGTCACCGACCGAATATTTCCTTAAGAACGCTAGCCTTTGGCTTCACCCAGTCTGAGGTACACATCCGGCTGACCCGGCAGTAACAATCGCAGAGGTGCTCCCTTTACCTCCTAGCCGAACAATCGAGAACGTAGGGGTAAGCACAGGAGCCAGGCAACCCAGCTTGGCCAAAACTTAAGTCATATCGATGCATATAATGGTGAGTAAAAGGTACATGCGGAAGTATGACACATATGTTGGGCCTGAAACCCATATAAATAAGCTTCTGTTAAAGAAGCCCCCAGGTATAACGAATGCGAGTAGCACATCAAGTGAGTGCGAACAAAGCGCAAATCAGCCCTCAAGAGGCTTGTACTGAAAGAGGGAGGAAAAAGGAGGGAAAACAAAGACAGCGAAAAAATATGAAAGGTGGACGGAGGAAGGAGACGAACTCTGAGTCCGGCGCTAGGCGTAGAATCTTTGGAGACGGGCTGCGTTCCATGGGTTTGGCTCGAGTCGGTTGTTAGATGCGTTGTGTAGACGGTATGCACCGCCGCTAAGGACTTGGTCGATGATGAAGGGACCTTCCCATTTGGGCTTAAGTTTGTCCTTTTTCTTGTCCGGCAGGCGTAGAACTAGCTCGCCAACATTGTAAGTTTTGGCCCATACTTCTCTGCTTTGATATCTTCGAGCCTGCTGCTGATAGAATGCGGAACGGGATTTTGCCACGTCACGCTCCTCCTCTAAGGCGTTCAAACTGTCCTGCCGATCCAACTCGGCTTCTCTTTCTTCGTACATGCGCACGCGAGGTGAGACATGAATTATATCGCAGGGCAAAACTGCCTCAGCGCCGTATACCATAAAAAATGGTGTGAATCCGGTAGTGCGGTTTGGCGTGGTCCGCAGCCCCCAGAGTACAGAGTCGAGCTCCTCTACCCAGTGCGTGTTAGATTCCGTGAGGGGCCGCACTAATCCGGGTTTAATGCCGCTCATGATTAGACCATTTGCTCGTTCCACTTGACCGTTAGTTTGAGGGTGATAGACTGAAGCGTAGTCGAGCTTGATGCCCATGTTTTTGCACCAGAGTTTAACCTCGTCGGCCATGAAATTCGTGTCGTTATCAGTGATGATGCTGTGGGGGACGCCAAAACGGTGTACTACCCCAGATATGAAGTCTATCACAGGTTCGGATTCTGCCGTTTTAACCGGCTTGGCCTCTATCCATTTGGTGAATTTGTCCACCATGACCAATAAGTATTTTTGCTTGTGGGTTCCCCCTTTAAGGGGTCCAACCATGTCAAGCCCCCAGACCGCGAACGGCCAAGTGATGGGTATAGTTTTGAGGGCGGTGGGTGGCATGTGGCTTTGATTAGCAAAGAGCTGGCAACCGACGCATCATTGGACTAAGTCTTGAGCATCTGCCCGGGCTATCGGCCAATAAAATCATGTACGGAAGGCCTTGCCTACAAGGGCCCGGGCTGCGGCGTGGTGCCCGCCGAGTTCGGCGTGAATTTCAGCCAGGAGATTTCGCCCTTCCTCTTCAGAGATACACCTTTGAAGGACTCCGGTTGTGCTTTTCTTATAAAGTTCTCCCTCATGAACCTTGTAGGCTTTAGATCGCCGAACTATGCAGCGGGCCTCATTTTGGTCTTCGGGAAGTTCCTGCCTAATTAAGTAGGCTAGGAATGGTTCCGTCCACGGGGCAATTACTGCCATTATTTCGTGGGCTGAAGGTGTTATTTCATTGGCTGAGCCACCGATTGTGTCAGAATGTTCCGTGTTGGGTGGTGCAGTTGGTTCCGGGTTGTTATCTCTGGACTCCTTTCCCATAATACAGATGGCTTAAAGAGCCGCTCCAGGAAGATGTTTGGAGGGACGTCATCGCGTTTTGCGCCGATGCGTGCCAACACGTCTGCTGCCTGGTTATTATCCCGGGCTACATGGTGGAATTCGAGTCCTTCGAACCGAGCTGACATTTTTAGGATGGCGTTATGGTAGGCTGCCATTTTCGGATCCTTGGCGTCAAAGTCTCCATTTACTTGGGATATTGTGAGGTTTGAATCCCCGCGCACCTCTAGGCGTTGAATGCCCATGGAGATTGCCATCCGGAGACCATGTAGAAGGGCCTCGTATTCGGCTGCATTGTTGGAGTCCGTGTACATTATTTGAAGTATGTATTGGACTGTGTCTCCGGTTGGGGACGTCAAGACAACACCAGCCCCCAAGCCAGCCAACATTTTGGAGCCGTCGAAATGCATGATCCAATTGGAGTATGCACAGTACTCTTTAGGGAGTTCGGCTTCGGTCCATTCGGCGATGAAGTCAGCCAAAACTTGCGACTTTATAGCTCGCCGTGGTTTGTAGGTTATGTCAAATGGTAAGGGCTCAATGGCCCATTTTGCAATCCTGCCCGTCGCATCGCGATTGTTTATAATATCATTGAGAGGTACTTCGGAGGACACCGTTATGGAACACTCTTGAAAGTAGTGTCGCAGCTTCCGGGATGCCATGAACACCGCATACGCTATCTTTTGATAATGTGGGTACCGGGACTTGCATGGAGTTAAGACAGTGGATACGTAGTACACTGGTTTTTGAAGAGGGAATTTGTGCCCTTCTGTTTCTCGTTCGACGACGAGTACGGCGCTGACGACTTGAAAGTAGTCAATTTCCATTTTTTGGAGGGTTTCCTCGTAGATGAGGTTTAATCCGCTGCCGCCATCCATGAGTACCTTGGTAAGACGAAAGCCGTCCACTATCGGACTGAGGACCAATGCGGCTGGTGCTCGGGCTGTTCGGAATTTAGGTTCGTCGCTGGCATTGAAGGTGATAGCCGTGTCGCTCCATGGATTTGTTGTTGCTACTTGGTAGACTTCAGCGAGGCTGCGGATTGTTCGTTTCCACATATTATTTGATGCGAAAGTCTCGAAGACTGTTAATACCGTACTGGTACTGTTGGGCTGGTTACCCGGGGCTAGAAAACCTTCGCCACTTTTGGCCACCTGCCGTAGTATCCAACATGCTCGAAGGCTATGTGTTGGAGTGGTGCCCTCTGTACTATGGATTTTACAGGGTGTTCCGTGCCCTTTAGGGGTTTTTTGCTTTTTGGTTTTTAACCCAGATGCTTGAGTATGACGCACCCTTTTATTTCGAACTAGGGTTGTGTTCAGGGCCGGATTGTCCCAAAACCTGGTTTCGGTTTTCCAGGCACTCTCCATCGCACAATATTTTTGTACTATGGTCGCCAGGTCGGCGAAGCGTGTAACTTCGCGATGACTTATGGCGTTCATGATTCCCTTGTCCGTGCAATTGTTGCAGAAAATTGAGATTGCGCTTTCCTCACGGCAGTCCTTTATCCTGTCCATAACCAGGAGGAATCTGGCCCAGTAATGATGTACTGTTTCCTCGGGCTCTTGCCGTATTTGAGATAGATCGCTTATGTTTGGGTGGGCGGGCGGAATTAAATTCGGAACCCCGCCAAATCTAAGGCTCAAAGGCCGAGAAGTTTCTGGATTTGGAAGCTTGGATTGCTGGATGTTATCCAACAAATCTGGTCCGATGCCTGACTTTAGGTTCAGTACTTGATTGACGTCCATCCCTCCGCGGGAATCCGGCATGGAGGGATCGGGAATCCGGACATAACTGGTCTTTAACATAGAAGAAGAGTCGCCGCGTTGTTCCTCTACCACAACAACGTGGTGGGTAGCCTGGGGAGAGTTAATTTCTCTCAGATCGGTTTTAAGCCCAATCTGATCGTAGTCTGTAGTGACTCCCAGGGCGGCGATGCGATCCAAGAGCTCATTTACGGAGGAGAGCTCCATCGGATCTAGGTGCTCTGCGAATTCTGAGTTGACATGAAGATCGCTTTTGATGACCTGAGAGGTCATTGTCCGAGTGGCGGCCGAACAGGCGGTCATAAGAAAACCGCCTAGCCGGATAGTTTTGCCGGTGGCCAAAGCTCCGTTGACGACGGCGCCGTCTTTAAAGACGGGAAAAGGCATCCCTCCTGATTGCGACGTCACAGAGGAACTCTCAATGAAAGCACCAATGTCGGTGTCAAAACCGGCGGATCTCGGGTAGGGGGTCCCGAACTGTGCGTCTAGGTGGATGGTAACAGGAGACAAGGGACACGATGTTTTACCCAGGTTCGGGCCCTCTTGATGGAGGTAAAACCCTACGTCCTGCTTGATTGATATTGATGATGTGGGTATTACAAGAGTAGATCTACCATGAGATCAACGAGGCTAAACCCTAGAAACTAGCCTATGGTATGATTGTTGTTCGTCCTATGGACTAAAGCCATTCGGTTTATATAGACACCGGAGAGGGCTAGGGTTACACAGAGTCGGTTACAATGGTAGGAGATCTACATATCCGTATTGCCAAGGTTGCCTTCCACGCCAAGGAAAGTCCCATCCGGACACAGGATGAAGTCTTCAATCTTGTATCTTCATAGTCTTGGAGTCCGGCCGATGATGATAGTTCGGCTATCCGGACACCCCCTAGTCCAGGACTCCCTCAGTAGCCCCTGAACCAGGCTTCAATGACGACGAGTCCTGCGCGCATATTGTCTTCGGCATTGCAAGGCGGGTTCCTTCTCCGAATAATTTATAGAAGATTGTGAACACCAGGATAGTGTCCGGCTCTGCAAAATAAATTCCACATACCACCGTAGAGAGAATAATATTTACACAAGTTCAATCTGCTGACGTATTTTGTGGCGTGACGTCACACCACTACCAAGCTTTTACTCGAATTATTTTTATTGTACCACCTCAGCGCGTTTAGCGAAGCGGTTTCCTTGGCACGTCTTGTCGAAGCAGAGATCGTGTTCCCCTTATTCCAGGATTCTCATTAATACGGACGTGGGTAACCCAACCGCACCCGTTGCCACGCCCCCTCCATCGAAGGTGGGTTCCAAACGGTCACGGGGACAACTCTTGGTATTCTCCCTCTTTATAATGAGACCAAGGCCTGTTCTTTTTCTTCAACCTTCAGTGGAATCCGCCCCTTGCCCCGAGTTCCAACACCCAAGGCTCCAGATTTGGGTACTTTCGACCTTCGACAATCTCCGGCTCCGACCTACGAGGCCGGTGGATGCCCTCCTCTATCACGGAAGAGGACGTGCTCAAGCTGAGAGACGCCAGGTACTTAACCTACGAGATTTCGCATAGGCTGCCTGCCCAAGGGCACGTTATTCCTACTCTCGAGCCCGGCGAGAGTGGCGTGTTCGTGTCTCACCTCTGTCGGGGTTTAGGCTTCCCAATGGATCCCTTCGTGAGGGGGCTCATGTTTTACTATGGGCTGGAATTTCACGACTTGGCTCCGGAGTCCATCCTCCACATCTCATCATTCATTGTCGTCTGCGAAGCCTTCCTCCGCACTACCCCCCACTTTGGCTTGTGGCTCAAAACCTTCAACGTGGAGCCGAAGATGATTGCGGGGCGTTAGGCAGAGTGCGACGGGGCAGTTATAAACAAGAGGGCCGATGCTCCATGGCCCGAGGGCTCTTTTCAGGAGGAGCTCAGTTTGTGGCAACAGGAGTGGTTCTATATCACCGCTCCTAGGGGCAGCAGGCAGAGGCCGCCGCCCGTCTTTCGCCCGGGCCCTCCACAACGGCTGACGTCATGGGTCAACAAAGGGCTTGACTGGGGGCCGTCCAAAGACGTACCCCTATTGCAGGGCCGGGTTCGAGACCTCCAGGAAGGGGAGATCAATCTGGTCGTAGTGACACAGGTTATGGTAATTCAGCGCCTTCTGCCCTGCAAACGTCGCCCCCTCCGCCGGTGGGAATTTAATCTGGAGGGACCACGGCTCTCCAACACTTCATGGGTTTGACACCCGTGGAGATGTACGAACTGTTCTTCGGATCACAAGAGATGCGTCCGGACTTGACCGAGGATGCTGGCCTAAGCTGCAATCGCCCGGTTACTCAAGTAAGTAGCCCTGTGTCCGGACACATTGTCCATTTATTTATCATGGGTTTGCCTTTTAACCAGCTATCCCTTGGACATGAGTGGATAGCGCAAGCAAAATTGATACGGTGTCCAGCCCCCCTCCCTGAGACCACGCCGGATCCCGTGTTAATTAAAATGTTGGAGGTTGCACCTTCGGAGGAGGGCAAAGGGGGGCACAGGGAAACTACCACCTCTGCCAAGGAGGCTTGCAGTGAGGGGGGAAACGAGGGTCCCTCCCTCCAGGGGGAGAAGAGGACCGCTTCCGAAGACCTGGAGGCCAAGGCCTCAAAGTGGGGAAGGAAATCACCGGAAGGTCCCGTGCCGGGAAGAGCCCCGGCCGCACAATCTCCCCAAAGGAATCAGCCCTCCAGCAAGCCGTAAGTAAAAAAAGGGGGGTTTTGTAATAGGGGACATCCCTACTTTATTTCTAAGGTTAACCGAAGTTTTCACCTTGTAGTTCGGATCTTAGCCCTTCTCAGCAGAGCTCATCTTTGGGGGACCTTCGTCCGAAGATGATGGAGAGCGAAACGCCTCCATCTGCCGCCCCGTCGGGCGGGGCGGACGACCCTGAGGTGTCGTCACGGAGGGTCTCCCCGAGTCCGGCGGGGCCGGGGAGTTCGGCACCCACTGGAGTACGGCCGGTGGAGCTGCAGGATTTGCTCGAGAGGGCGTCTATCTCAGAAGATCACCGCACATTAATGAGTATGGTGATCGAAAGGATCTCATCCGCCGAGAGCGGGTTGTATGAGGCCGTCGGAAGCTTGCTAACGGGGTTTGAGGTACGCAAAAAATGACATACCTTTTGATAGTTTTGCACATGGAGTGCGCCCTGTATAGATAGTAGCCCCTGAGACTTGGTATGCTGTCGAAAGTGACAGCGTGCCGAGGATCATAATCTCAGTTATAGAATGTCGCCTTTCCTATGCAGGTGGTGGAACGATCGGTGGCTAGCCGGACTGATGGAGCTGCCGAGCTGAAGCGGCAACTCGACGTTGCGGATGCGGACATCGCGCTGGTCAATAAACGACTTGATGAGTCACAAGGTAAGTGGTTGCTCCACGGTCACCGAGTAAGGGAGCTGATGCCCGTTCCTTACAATTTGTATGCTTGATGCAGATGGTGCCGCTGCTGTGGAAGACCTTCGAGCATAGCTTGCTCGAGCCAAGGAGCAAGCCAGGAAAAGTGATGCGGCTGCCTCGAAGGCAGCGGAAGAGCTAAAAGCCGAAAAGGCTGTTCACTGCCGAAGCAGGGAGGAGATGGCCGGAATGGCCGTGAGATTAAAAGATGCTACCGACCGCTATGAGGTTCTTGAAAGAGAACGCCGAGCGGAGCAAGTGGACCTGAAGAAAGCTGTCGCCGAAGCCAAGGATGCCCGTAGTGCGATGCGGGCTATGAAGGAGGAACTGCGTCAGGCCGGAGACATTGCGGCTGGAAAGCCCTTTCTGCTGCGTAGGAAGTTCACGGATCCGAAGTATGCTCAGTTGGGCCAATTGTGTGGTGCGGAGGATCCTTATCTGGATTTGGCGGCGAGTGCGGCGGACGCAGTCATGCACTTCTGAAGCCAGAAGGATCACGAAATGGAAGAGCTTTTCTGGTCTCAATTCCATAGTCCGGAGCGTCCACTTCCGTTGACTGATCGGTTGGCGGAGTGGGCATGTTGTTTTCGCCGGAGATGGGTTGCTTGTCCAATTCATCCTGTTCGGATGGTTGCTTGGTGGCATGTTCGTCGTCCACTGCTTCGCCCTGTTCTAAGGCCGGGTCAGTATGGGTGCCTTTGTTATCGAGGCGGGACTTCGGGCGGCGCTTGCGTCACCGTTTTGGTTGTTTGTCGGGGGAGTTGTCCTTCGCCACGTCCCGTTGTTCCTTGTTATTGCTTCCTTTTGGCGTATCCACCATGTATACGTCGTGAGTTGAGGTGGCTTTCCAGTGCCGAGTAGGCACTGGTTCTTGGTCGTCTCCGGCATCGTCGTCCATACCGTCGATGTCTTCGGAGCCGAAGTCTAGCATGTCGGTTAGATCATCGACAGTGGCTACTAAGTGGGTGGTGGGTGGGCTTTGAATTTGTTCGTCATCCGCATCCCAACCGTCCTGACCGCAGTCCGGCCAGGGCTCTCCTGATAACGAGAGATACTTTAGTGAACTCAAGATGTCGCCGAAAGGTGAGTGTTGAAAGATGTCCGCAGCGGTGAACTCCATGATTGGCGCCCAATCGGATTCGATTGGAGGGGGCGCGGGAGGTTCGGAGTCCGGCGAGGAGTCCGGCACGTCGGAGTCACGAGCTTCATGAGGGACTAGGTCAGTGTTTGGCTCCATTGCCGTAGAGGTTGCAGCCCCCGAGGCGGTGTCTAGCCACCCGTCCTCGATCTGCGTAGCCGGCTCCGAATTGAGGATCGGAGCGGACTTGTGTGCGGCCTCCAGGGCACTGTCCGGCTGCAGAGTTAAATCATGCCCATCGTGATAGTGCGGCGTGCTCGGCTGTGGCTCGAATCCATCGAAGATCAAGTCTCCGCGGATGTCAGCCGTGAAGTTCAAACTTCCAAATCTGACCTAACGGCCAGGGGCATAGCTTTCGATCTGCTCCAGATGGCCAAGTGAATTGGCCCGCAGTGCAAAGCCGCCGAATATGAAGATCTGGCAGGGGAGAAAGGTCTCACCCTGGACTGCGTTGTTGTTGATGATTGAAGAAGCCATCAAGCCTATCGGTGACAACACAGAGGAACTCTCAATGAAAGCACCAATGTCGGTGTCAAAACCGGAGGATCTCGGGTAGGGGGTCCCGAACTGTGCGTCTAGGCGGATGGTAACAGGAGACAAGGGACACGATGTTTTACCCAGGTTCGGGCCCTCTTGATGGAGGTAAAACCCTACGTCCTGCTTGATTGATATTGATGATGTGGGTATTACAAGAGTAGATCTACCACGAGATCAAGGAGGCTAAACCCTAGAAGCTAGCCTATGGTATGATTGTTGTTCGTCCTATGGACTAAAGCCATCCGGTTTATATAGACACCGGAGAGGGCTAGGGTTACACAGAGTCGGTTATAACGGTAGGAGATCTACATATCCGTATTGCCAAGCTTGCCTTCCACGCCAAGGAAAGTCCCATCCGGACACGGGACGAAGTCTTCAATCTTGTATCTTCATAGTCTTGGAGTCCGGCCGATGATGATAGTTCGGCTATCCGGACACCCCCTAGTCCAGGACTCCCTCAGTAGCCCCCGAACTAGGCTTCAATGACGACAAGTCCGGCGCGTATATTATCTTCGGCGTTTGCAAGGCGGGTTCCCCTCCATGTTCCATGTGTTTGCCGAATAGTGTCCGGTTTCTTCATAAATGTTGCGCTCCTTGGCTTCCACGTCCAATAATGGCCCTCTTCCATGTGTTGTATGAATGCGAAAAGCCAGGGTATTTTTACGTTTTACCCCCCTAGCTGCGCGAATAAGCCGCCTATAAGAGAGGCGGGGATCCAGATCCGAATCACACCATCCTCCTTCCTCAAGTACTCATCGAAGCGCATCTGACAAAAATCCATTATAACATGGACAGTCGACGCGGCTCCTCTTCTCGCGCTCCCAGTCCTCAGCTAGGAGACTGGAGGAGATGCTCAGTCCCGCATAGCGAGTTAGTGACACTCCAAGCAGAGGGATACCTTCCCCCAGCCTTTATGGTTCCGGTTCGAGCCGGACTGGCCACCTACAAGGGTGGGAAGCAGGTAGAGAGCGTCCCCAATCCCTCCAAAGGAGAGCGGGTATGCTTCGTCCCCTACTTAATAAGGGGACTCGGATTTCCCATACATCCGTTTCCCCGGGGGCTCCTGGAGTTCTATGGACTCCAACTTGACCACCTTACACCTGCCTCCATTTTACACATCGCGGGCTTTGTAGCTCTTTGCGAGCTGTTCTTGGGCATCGAGCCCCATTTTGCGCTATGGAAGAGACTGTTTTGCCTCGTACCCCGTTCTCACGAGGGGTCGATATATCAAGTGGGCGGAGCCGAACTATGGCGCATCGCCGGGACCGGATATCTATCCGGAACCCCGAAGAAGGCGTCCAAAGACTGGCCTTCGGAGTGGTTCTATATGGAAGACGCCCCGCTGCCAGATCCAGTTCGGATCGGCCTCCCGGAGTTTAGCAACGCTCCTCTGAAGAAACGCCTGAGTTGGCGCCCACGGAGCCCTCAACGGGAAGATGATAGGAGCGTCCAATATCTGATGGGCCGGATACGGTTACTGGCCCATTCCGGATTAACCATGATTGGAGTCATGGCCACATGCATTATGCGAGGGGTGCAGCCGCTCCAATATAGGGGCCACCCCATGTGGGATTTCAACGGGGAGAATGACGCCACCCGTCATGGCCGCAAGGGGCCGGGATCGGCCGCCGATCTGGTGAAGATCCTGTCCGGCTTGTACAAGGGGGAGAAGGAGGACTTCCTCCGCACGAGTCCATTGAATGGATTCTCCATGAATAACCCTAGGAGCTGGGTAAGCGGACGTTTATATATCCGATCTGTGCTTTCAAAGATAAGTGTCTTACTTTATGATTTCGACGCAGGAACTGCGCCGGGATGTGGAGGGCATAGAAAGCCCGACTCCACAACCCGAGGATCCGAGAAGATCCCTTGATCCGGCCTCCAGAGAGGATCCGGACATAATGGTGGAACTGATTGACGGGGTGTTCCACCAGCTCAGCATAGACAATGCTCTAGTCGCCATTACGGATGACTACCCCGGTTTATCTCCGGCTTCCCAGGTGAGTACGACCGAAGTCCTGACACCGTTACTTTTTTAATGCTTATTTCTGACCACCGTGTACCAACGGTGCTTCGCAGGAGGTGCCTTTACAGCGGGAATCCGAGCCCACGGCGACTGACCAACCAGGGTCAGTGCGGCCCAGCAGGCGGAAGAGGAGTGCGGCGCGAATTGAAACGTCGCCGCAAAGGTATGGTGCACCATTGTCTTTTAAGGGAAAGACTCCTATTAATACTCATGATTCTTCCAGGAGAAAGAGCGCTTGCCAGACTGAGCCCGGAGAGGTTGCCAACCAAGCCTCCGCCAGCCAGGCTCCAACGCCTGGTCCGGAGGGGGAGGCGAGCGCAAGGCGCGAGCCGGATGCTCCTCCAACGGAGGATGCCGACAGGTTGTCCGCCACCAAGTCTGAGGTGGAGAGCGCCATGAATCACAGGCACCGTCGGACAGTTCTTCGTGACGCGTGTTTCTCCCCAGAGGCGTTAAATGCCTTTAATGCGGGAGACGCGCACCTCCGTGCTGCTCAAGATGGTTTAACCAGAGCCACGGAGCAGTATGTAAAAGACATACGGGTGGGGAATTTTAATAGTTATATATGCCAGTAGCCCCCGAGACTTAAAATAGTTAAACTAACTGATTTAAGGATCATTTGTTATGCAGGAACTTATGGAGAAGAATACCCACCTGTCCCAGGAGCTTCAAGAATGCAAGGCCCAACTTGAGGCCGCACTAGCCGCTTCCGGGGGAGCCACAGAGACCCCCTTTGGTAATTCATATTTCGAAAAGAGAAGTAGTTTATGAAGTGCGGCGTGTGTGTATAGTCTGACAATAATATTGCAGAGGGTGCCAGACTAGATCCGGACAAGCAACATCTGCTGCGCCAGCTGAAGGCCGGCGAGAAGGTGCTTATGAGGGTGCAGCAGGAGAGGAACAAACTCCAAGATGCCAACACCCAGCTGGGCGAAGAACTAAAAGATGTTCGGGTCCAGCCGTCTAATTCCGTAAAGGAGAATCGGCGGCTTCGTCGCGGCATTTACAGTAAGTGCTTGAGCAAACTCTTTTGAAAAGAAGAGTTCGGCGAGGAAGTCGATTGACAGAAATGTGTCTGTAGGTGTGCTCACGGGTCGTCCGGCGGAGGAGATGCCTGGTTCCAAGGGAGACCCTCTTCCCGAGCTGCTGCAACTGTATGAACGTATTTGGCAGGCGATGAGCAGCGTCGTTCAGGCCTTATGGCCTTCCGTCTCCCTACCCGAGGGTCTTGGAGGGCTTGCTGAGAAGCTTCAGGGAGTACGGCAGTGTTTCCGTCTATGGAAGATATCGGCCTGCCGTCAAGGCGCCAGGGAGGCCTGGGCCATGGTGAAGACGCAGTACACGAAGGCTGATCCAAACCACATGGCCGAGGACGGACCTATGGGGCCCGATGGGAAGGAGATCCCTGTGAGCCTGATGTACGGCCAAGTAGAGTTGGCCGTGAAATATTCCCAATGGGACTGTAAATTAGACAGCCTATTAGATGGGTTTGAAGAGGAGTACAATCAGTCAGTTTGATGATGTAATTTAAAATGACATGTAAAATGCCTTCTAGCCGGATTGTAGATCGTTTGTCTTTGCGGACCTTTTCGCTTCAACCTCGGGACCCTACAGTCTGGAGTGTGTCCGAATACCCTTACGGTTATACAAAAACCGGGGCATGCATGGAGACAAGGCGTAGGGGTCATAAGTGCTTTATCAGACAAGTGCCCAACTAGCTATGTTATATTACATGGTTAGTAAGAAACGTCTTCCAGTGAGAATAGTTCTGTTAGGGGTTCCTTTCCCTGGGAGGCATGCCCTAAAGTGCATGTCCGGACTGCGAAAAGAGCAGAAAAAGCCTCTGGGGGCAGATAAATAAATAAGTAATAAATCATCTTTCAGGTCACCGACCGAATATTTCCTTAAGAATGCTAGCCTTCGGCTTCACCCAGTCTGAGGTACACATCCGGCTGACCCGGCAGTAACAATCACAGAGGTGCTCCCTTTACCTCCTAGCCGAACAATCGGGAACGTAGGGGTAAGCATAGGAGCCAGGCAACCCAGCTTGGCCAAAACTTAAGTCATATCGATGCATATAATGGTGAGTAAAAGGTACATGCGGAAGTATGACACATGTGTTGGGCCTGAAGCCCATATAAATAAGCTTTTGTTAAAGAAGCCCCTGGGTATAACGAGTGCGAGTAGCACATCAAGTGAGTGCAAACAAAGCACAGATCAGCCCTCAAGAGGCTTGTACTGATAGAGGGAGGAAAAAGGAGGGAAAACAAAGACAGCGAAAAAATATGAAAGGTGGACGGAGGAAGGAGACGAACTCTGAGTCCGGCGCTAGGCGTAGAATCTTCGGAGACGAGCTGCGTTCCATGGGTTTGGCTCGAGTCGGTTGTTAGATGCGTTGCGTAGACGGTATGCACCGCCGGTAAGGACTTGGTCGATGATGAAGGGACCTTCCCATTTGGGCTTAAGTTTGTCCTTTTTCTTGTCCGGCAGGCATAGAACTAGCTCGCCAACATTGTAAGTTTTGGCCCGTACTTCTCTGCTTTGATATCTTCGAGCCTGCTGCTGATAGAATGCGGAACGGGATTTTGCCACGTCGCGCTCCTCCTCTAAGGCGTCCAAACTGCCCTGCCGATCCAACTCGGCTTCTCTTTCTTCGTACATGCGCACGCGAGGTGAGTCATGAATTATATCGCAGGGCAAAACTACCTCAACGCCGTATACCATAAAAAATGGTGTGAATCCGGTAGTGCGGTTTGGCGTGGTCCGCAGCCCCCAGAGTACGGAGTCGAGCTCCTCTACCCAGTGCGTTTTAGATTCTGTGAGGGACCGCACTAATCTGGGTTTAATGCCGCTCATGATTAAACCATTTGCTCGTTCCACTTGACCGTTAGTTTGAGGGTGATAGACTGAAGCGTAGTCGAGCTTGATGCCCATGTTTTTGCACCAGAGTTTAGCCTCGTCGGCCGTGAAGTTCGTGCCATTATTAGTGATGATGATGTGGGGGACGCCAAAACGGTGTACTACCCCGGATATGAAGTCTATCACAGGTCCGGATTCTGCCGTTTTAACTAGCTTGGCCTCTATCCATTTGGTGAATTTGTCCACCATGACCAATAAGTATTTTTGCTTGTGGGTTCCCCCTTTAAGGGGTCCAACCATGTCAAGCCCCCAGACCATGAACGGCCAAGTGATGGGTATAGTTTTGAGGACGGTGGGTGGCATGTGGCTTTGATTAGCAAAGAGCTGGTAACCGACGCATCGTTAGACTAAGTCCTGAGCATCTGCCCGGGCTGTCGGCCAATAAAATCCTGTACGGAAGGCCTTGCCTACAAGGGCCCGGGCTGCGGTGTGGTGCCCGCCGAGTCCGGCGTGAATTTCAGCCAGGAGATTTCTCCCTTCCTCTTCGGAGATACACCTTTGAAGGACTCCGGTTGTGCTTTTCTTATAAAGTTCTCCCTCATGGACCTTGTAGGCTTAGATCGCCGAACTACGCAACGGGCCTCGTTTTGGTCTTCGGGAAGTTCCTGCCTGATTAAGTAGGCTAGGAATGGTTCCGTCCACGGGGCAATTACTGCCATTATTTCATGGGCTGAAGGTGTTATTTCATTGGCTGAGCCATCGATTGTGTCAGAATGTTCCGTGTTGGGTGGTGCAGTTGGTTCCGGGTTGTTATTTCCGGACTCCTCTTCCCATAATACGGATGGCTTAAAGAGCCGCTCCAGGAAGATGTTTGGAGGGACGGCATCGCGTTTTGCACCGATGCGTGCCAACACGTCTGCTGCCTGGTTATTATCCCGGGCTACATAGTGGAATTCGAGTCCTTCGAACCGAGCTGACATTTTTAGGACGGCGTTACGGTAGGCTGCCATTTTCGGATCCTTGGCATCAAAGTCTCCATTTACTTGGGATATTGCGAGGTTTGAATCCCCACGCACCTCTAGGCGTTGAATGCCCATGGAGATTGCCATCCGGAGACCATGTAGAAGGGCCTCGTATTCGGCTGCGTTGTTGTAGTCCGTGTACATTATTTGAAGTACGTATTGGACTATGTCTCTGGTTGGGGACGTCAAGACGATGCCAGCCCCCAAGCCAGCCAACATTTTGGAGCCATCGAAATGCATGATCCAATTGGAGTATGCGCCATACTCTTTAGGGAGTTCGGCTTCGGTCCATTCGGCGATGAAGTCAGCCAAAACTTGCGACTTTATAGCTCGCCATGGTTTGTAGGTTATGTCAAATGGTAAGAGCTCAATGGCCCATTTTGCAATCCTGCCCGTCGCGTCGCGATTGTTTTTAATATCATTGAGAGGTACTTCGGAGGCCACCATTATGGAACACTCTTGAAAGTAGTGTCGCAGCTTCCGGGATGCCATGAACACCGCATACGCTATCTTTTGATAATGTGGGTACCAGGACTTGCATGGAGTTAAGACAGTGGATACGTAGTACACTGGTTTTTGAAGAGGGAATTTGTGCCCTTCTGTTTCTCGTTCGACGACGAGTACGGTGCTGACGACTTGAAAGTAGTCAATTTCCATTTTTTGGAGGGTTTCCTCGTAGATGAGGTTTAATTCGCTGCCGCCATCCATGAGTACCTTGGTAAGACGAAAGTCGTCCACTATCGGACTGAGGACCAATGCGGCTGGTGCTCGGGCTGTTCGGAATTTAGGTTCGTCGCTGGTGTTGAAGGTGATAGCCGTGTCGCTCCATGGATTTGTTGTTGCTACTTGGTAGACTTTGGCGAGGCTGCCGATTGTTCGTTTCCGCATATTATTTGATGCGAAAGTCTCGAAGACTGTTAATACCGTACTGGTACTGTTGGGCTGGTTACCCAGGGCTTGAAAACCTTCGCCACTTTTGGCCACTTGCCGTAGTATCCAACATGCGCGAAGGCTATGTGTTGGAGTGGCGCCCTCTGTACTATGGATTTTACAGGGTCCGTTGAGCCATCCCTCCAGTACGGTTCCGTGCCCTTTAGGGTTTTTTTGATTTTTGGTTTTTAACCCAGGTGCTTGAGTATGACGCACCCTTTTATTTCGAACTAGGGTTGTGTTCAGGGCCGGATTGTCCCAAAACCTAGTTTCGTTTTTCCAGGCACTATCCATCACACAGTATTTTTGTACTATGGTCGCCAGGTCGGCGAAGCGTGTAACTTCGCGAAGACTTATGGCGTTCATGATTCCCTTGTCCGTGCAATTGTTGCAGAAAATTGAGATTGCACTTTCCTCACGGCAGTCCTTTATCCTGTCCATAACCAGGAGGAATCTGGCCCAATAATGATGTACTGTTTCATTGGGCTCTTGCCGTATTTGAGATAGATCGCTTATGTTTAGGTGGGCGGGCGGAATTAAATTCGGAACCCCGCCCAATCTGAGGCTCAAAGGCCGAGAAGTTTCCGGATTTGGAAGCTTGGATTGCTGGATGTTATCCAACAAATCTGGTCCGATGCCTGACTTTAGGTTCAGTACTTGATTGACGTCCGTCCCTCCGCGGGAATCCGACATGGAGGGATCGGGAATCCGGACATAACTGGTCTTTAACATAGAAGAAGAGTCGCCACGTTGTTCCTCTACCACAACAACGTGGTGGGTAGCCTGGGGAGAGTTAATTTCTCTCAGATCGGTTTTAAGCCCAATCTGATCGTAGTCTGTAGCGACTCCCAGGGCGGAGATGCGATCCAAGAGGTCATTTACGGAGGAGAGCTTCATCGGATCTAGCTGCTCTGCGAATTCCGGGTTGACATGAAGATCGCTTTTGATGACCTGAGAGGTCATTGTCGGAGCGGCGGCCGAACAGGCGGTCATAAGAAAACCGCCTAGCCGGATAGTTTGGCCGGTGGCCAAAGCTCCCTTGACGATGGTGCCGTCTTTAAAGACGGGAAAAGGCATCCCTCCTGATTGCGACGGCACAGAGGAACTCTCAATGAAAGCACCAATGTCGGTGTCAAAACCGGCGGATCTCGGGTAGGGGGTCCCGAACTGTGCGTCTAGGCGGATGGTAACAGGAGACAAGGGACACGATGTTTTACCTAGGTTCGGGCCCTCTTGTTGGAGGTAAAACCCTACGTCCTGCTTGATTGATATTGATGATGTGGGTATTATAAGAGTAGATCTACCACGAGATCAAGGAGGCTAAACCCTAGAAGCTAGCCTATGGTATGATTGTTGTTCGTCCTATGGACTAAAGCCATCCAGTTTATATAGACACCGGAGAGGGCTAGGGTTACACAGAGTCGGTTACAATGGTAGGAGATCTACATATCCGTATTGCCAAGCTTGCCTTCCACGCCAAGGAAAGTCCCATCCGGACACAGGACGAAGTCTTCAATCTTGTATCTTCATAGTCTTGGAGTCCGACCGATGATGATAGTCCGGCTATCCAGACACCCCCTAGTCCAGGACTCCCTCAGTTACCTTCTATTTTTGAAAAATTAAAAAAAAAACAAAAAAATCACCAAAGCTTTATTTCAAAGTAAATAAGAAGGATCTAAACTTAGTTTTCCATTTTCATATCTTATACGTGTTTTTAATAGTTTTTATATTAACGCATATTTTTCAAAAGAAAATGTAAAAATATGAAGATTAATTCAAAAAAAGTGAGACTTCGAATCTACACTATATAGATTGAATAGGTGTTAATAAAAAACATTTGGCTCATTTAGAGTAGGTCCAAAAAAACTTGATTACAAATGGGATGTTTATCCTAGCCTGGGAGTTCATTTGGAGCACATTTCTTAAATTCAAATTTCTTTGACCTCCTCTAAATGACCTTAAATTTTGCACGCATGATCTCCTACACAACACATAGATAGTTTGCCAAGGTTTTATTTTTTTGCATTTTCTTGAATTTACACAAACATATATAGATAATTTGTTGGTGGGAAAAAACATGCATTTGATTTGATTAATAAACATGAAATCAATAACATGTGTGATCAGTGAAGCAACACTGAAACAACATGTGTGATCAGTGAAGCAACACTAAAGTGATCAGTGAAGCAACACTGAAACAACATGTCTGATCAGTGAAGCAACACTGAAACAACATGTTTGATCATTGCAGCACCTAAACTCATAGTTCACAACATCTAAACAGAACTAACCATACACCATAGGCAAATATAAGGATAGGCAAATATAGATAGAATAATACGTTACTAGCATCACCATAGATTAAGTTCACACCATAAACAGCCACATTAAGTTTACCATAAGTAACCGGACCCTAAGTACCCAAAAGATTAAGATTCAGTTCACGTATCACACCATCACAGCATCATCACATCACTTCACGCCGGAGTGTGGGCCTTCGTGAGCGCAGCATGCTGCCCCCTGATCATGTAGTCCTCCCCGCGGATCGCTACATCCTCTGCATGAGACAGAAGGTGATCGAAGCGGCCATCCTTGGGCTTTGGCTTGGTGGTGCAGTAGGGGCAGTGTGATACGTCTCCGTCGTATCTATAATTTTTGATTGTTCCATGCCAATATTCTTCAACTTTCATATACTTTTGGCAACTTTTTATATTATTTTTGGGACTAACATATTGATCCAGTGCCCAGTGCCAGTTCCTGTCTGTTGCATGTTTAATGTTTTGCAGAAAACCAATATCAAACAGAGTCCAAACGGGATAAAAACGGACGGAGAATTATTTTGGAATATTTGTGATTTTTGGGAGGTGGAATCAACGCGAAACAGTGTCCGAGGTGGCCACGAGACAGGCCCCCCCCCCGGGGCGCGCCCTGGCATCTCGTGGGCCACCCGTAAGGCGGTTGATGCCCTTCTTTTGCCGCAATAAAGCTAATTTTATGAGAAAAATCTGGGCGAAAGATTCACCCCAATCGGAGTTACGGATCTCCAGATATAAAGGAAACAGTGAAGGGGTAGAATCAGAGAACGCAGAAACAGAGAGATAGATCCAATCTCGGAGGGGCTCTCGCCCCTCCCAAGCTATGGGAGCCAAGGACCAGAGGGGAAACCCTTCTCCCATCTAGGGAGGAGGTCAAGGAAGAATAAGAAGAAGAAGGGGCCCTCTCTCCCCCTTGCTTCCGGTGGCGCCGGAGCGCTGCCGGGGGCCATCATCATCACCGCGATCTTCACCAACACCACCATCATCTTCACCAACATCTCCATCACCTTCCCCCTTCTATATCCAGCGGTCCACTCTCCCGCAACCTGCTGTACCCTCTACTTGAACATGGTGCTTTATGCTTCATATTATTTTCCAAGGATGTGTTGCCATCCTATGATGTCTGAGTAGATTTTCGTTGTCCTATCGGTGATTGATGAATTGCTATGATTGGTTTGAGTTGCATGTTTTATTATTGGTGTTGTCCTATTGTGCCCTCCGTGTCGCGCAAGCGTGAGGGATTCCCGTTGTAGAGTTTGCAATATGTTTATGATTTGCTTATGGTGGGTTGCGTGAGTGACAGAAACACAAACCCGAGTAAGTAGGTTGTTTGCATATGGGATAAAAGGGGACTTGATGCTTAATGCTATGGTTGGGTTTTACCTTAATGAATCTTTAGTAGTTGCGGATGCTTGCTAGAGTTCCAATCATAAGAGCATAGAATTCCAAGCAAGGGATGATATGTTAGCTTATGCCTCTCCCTCAAATAGAATTGCAATAGTGATTACCGGTCTAGTAACATAGTCAATTTCTTAGGGACAATTTCACAACTCCTACCACCACTTTTCCACACTCGCTATATTTACTTTCTTGCATCTTTATCTAAACAGCCCCTAGTTTATGTTTACGTGCTCTTTATTATCTTGCAAACCTATCCTACAACACCTACAAAGTACTTCTAGTTTCATACTTGTTCTAGGTAAAGCGAACGTCAAGCGTGCGTAGAGTTGTATCGGTGGTCGATAGAACTGGAGGGAATATTTATCCTACCTTTAGCTCCTCGTTGGGTTCGACACTCTTACTTATCGAAAACTGTTGCGATCCCCTACACTTGTGGGTTATCAGAGTGCCACCTCTTGAACTTGCGGTTGTAGAAGGAAGCAACTCCCTTAGCCTTGATCTTCTCCACCTCCTTGGTTGTGAAGGATGCGACGTTGGCCTTGTACACATCTTCTCCAGAATCATACTGCACACATGAATGAATTGCATTACTACATTATAGATTCATATACACCATGTCGAAGGAACTAAATGAACAGGGGATAGTCTTACCTCATATTCAGAATCGTCACTAAACGCCCCCTCGTACGGGTCGTAGTCGGTCAGCTTCCTCTTTCCACCCTCCAACCATCATTCTCCTGAATATACAATTACATCCATCACTAGTAGCCAATTGAAAACTTAGATATGCACACATGACACATTGATCATAGGTCTAATATACTCCCAATATCAGAAATGTTTTAGAAGTGGTTTTTTCATATTTCTATGCCCCTTAGCTCTATGCATTCAAAAACCACATCCATCACTAGTATATCAATGTATTAGATTTGTACACACATTGATCAAAAACCCCAATATGACATTCAAATGACACATTGATCATTGGTCGTGCACACACATTGAGGAAAACAGAGCTAATATAACTACATATTGTGGACAAATTTATATACTAATGAATCATATAACTTCTTAATCAATGGATTCCATTTGGGCATTTGACATTCAAAACCCCAATCTGAGTAGCATTCAAAAACAAATCTAATAGGGACCCAATCTCCCAATCTAATAAGCATACATGTCTGTAGCATTAAAAACACCAATATGCGAGCATTAAAAACAAATCTAATAAGCATACATTTGTGTAGCATTGGAGCACATCTAATAAACAGATCTATCTAGCATTTTTGGAACGAATTTATCCAACAAACCCTAGTACAAAAACCCCCATCCCCCCAATACAGAAAACCCTGGCCCATCCGTCAAACCAACTACTCTAACCATCTGAACTACGGTATGAATCCACAATCTAACCAATCCAACTAACTCTACAAGCTAACATCCTAAAGCAAAGCAAGTTACCTCTTGCTGCTCGCTAGGCTGCGCATGGGGGGTACCGGGATTGACTGCGTCTCTCAACGCCATCACCTTCTGTAGCACTGAGGCGGAGCCCGCCATCTCCTTCTCCACATCCGCAGTGATTGTGAGTTTCCCCGCACCGCCGTGGACGTCACCGACATCCGCGGTCACCGCGCCCTGCAGCTCGACCACATCTCTGACCGCTGCACCAACGTCGCCATGGGCTTCGGCCATCTCCGGGTGAAGGCGATGAAAGTGAGGAAGAGGATGCGGTGGGGGAGAACGAGATGATGCGGTCGAGGTAGTGGAGGAGAGCGAGACGACACCGGTGGGGGAGAGGAAGACGATGCGGCAGGAAGGGGGTTTGGGGGAAATGGTAGGAGGCAATGGAGGTGCCTTCCCCTCTTTATACGATGGACATTTCAGGCATGTCCCATGGACACGTGCTACCACATGACCGCGGTCCGTTGCATGCGCCCACGTATACGAATACCTTTACGGTCAGCATACAAAACAACTATACGGGTAACGGTCAAAGGTGTAATCGGCCCTACGCGGCCCCACTCGTCAGAGTTAACGGTCAAAGGCATTAACCCGATGGCAATGTCTATTGTAACCTGTTCTAAGAGTTTTGGGCAAGGGAGTGGGGAAAAGTGAGCAAAAGTTAACAGAGTGGGGATGAATGAGTAGAGCTAAGGAACCAGGGGCACCGAAATAAAAATCCCTCGGCCTAAACGGTGTCGCGTGCTACTCCCACCTGTCTAGGCCGTTCGTGAAATATGTACGGCCAGGATTTCAGGATTTATGTTTCACCACATCAAAACCCAATAAAGTGGAAAACCAACTTGTAGTTGAATGGTTAGGAAGGTTGAAAGGGAATGTAGCCCCTAAGTGTGGTTTTGGTAATTAAATGACAATCTCTATGGACTAATGTTTCTCAATGAGATATATTTGAAGGTTTTGTCCATAGATGGTGCCTCAAGGATATTGGATGGAATCAAGGATGAAGTCCATATATATGAAGATAGTGCCTCAAGGATATTGGACGGAATCAAGGATGAAGTCCATATGTATGAAGATATATTTGCTCTATGCTTGGGAGTTAAATGACAATTCCTATGGAGCTTCAAGTGCATTTAATCTTATATAAAGATATGTTCCATAGTGATGCTTGAAGTGCATTGGGTTGTTTTGTGAAGTCTGCCATCAAAGCATCTGAAGAAGTCCTCATGGTATCCTTCTCTGGATACCCCATGCACACAGGCTTGTACCGTGCGCATGGGGTCGAGTGTCAACTCTCTGGATACCCCGTGATCACGAGGCCTAAGTGTTGGCTCTCGAGATCCCATATCAAGTGAGGCTTCAAGTTGGTCTTCGAATACATCTATTGAATCCATCAAGATTGATTTCTATGCCTAATCTAATTATGTTCATGGTGGAGTTCATTGGAGGATCTCAAAGACTGACATATTTGGGCTTTTAAGGATCAAGGGCTTGAGAGAATAATCAAAGAGAAGAATTCAAGTTATGGTTTCGAGACAAGATCATGGTGAGCTCATGTGTTGGGTTTAGGTTGATCAAGTCTTGAAGCAAGCAACTAGAGTGAAGAATTCATCGTACCTCTCAAGATATTATGATGGAGGGCTTTTAAGAATCAAGGGTTTGAGAGAATAATCAAAGAGAAGAATTCAAGATATGATTTCAAGATAAGATCATGGTGAGCACACGTGTTGGGTTTCGGTTGATCACGTCTTGAAGCAAGCAACTAGAGTGAAGAATTATTTATGCCTCTCAAGAGATTGTGATGGAGTTTTTAGAAGGGCAAGTGGTGACCAAGATGATATTCATAGTGGAACTTGATATGGTCATGAAAGAGTCTTTGGTGATATTGTCTTGAAGCAATGAAGGGAGATGAAGAGTTCATTGTGGCTTTCGAGAAACCAAGATGGAGCTTGGAGTAAAGACGTTGGTTGACCAAGATGAAGCTCGAAGATTATATCTAGATGGTCAACTCTCAAAGCGCAAACATTGTACCACGTGGGATCAAGTGATCTAGTGGTATGCTAAGTAATTGTGAATTGTGATTTGTTACCTAACCCATGCTATGTGTTTGTTATGTCTATGTGGGTTAGGTGTTTCTCATGGGCTTGCATCAAAAGGAAAGATCTCAAATAGCCTATGTTTGGATGACATCAAGTGGTGATGGTCATCGGGTTCGAGGTGTCCAAGTGCAAGATGAGATGTCGGAGGTTATATGCTTTGAAGCTTGCGGTCCACATCATGATAATGCTCATGTGAAGATGGGCTTAAGTTAAGGCTTCCCTCATTGCAATATGAGGAAGCAATTCGAGCATCTTCATCAAGCATTCAAGTCATCACCAAGCTCAAGTTGAATATGCAAGGCAAAGGTATAACTTAGCTAGGTTTTCCTAGTTTTTTTGGTCTCATAGTGCTTGGTGGGAGACCAGATAGTAGGTTTTATAGCCGTACCATCAAGAGGGACTCTCAAGCAAGTAGCTTGATCATGTCGTATGTAGATAGCTCAAACCTTTGCATTACTTGCATCATTATTTATTGTTGATCTTGGGTGTTTCTCTATGTGAGGACCTTGGGCTTTTCCATAGCTTCAAAATGAGCCCAAGATCGTCGAATTCGGAGTCCGTATGCCAAAGTTATCACTATTTTAGTGGGCTGTTGCACGCTGTCTTGGGTACCCCATGGACACGGGGTTCTTGACCCCTGGGGGCACAGGGCCCCGTGCACATGGGACCTGATACATCTCCAATGTATCTACAATTTGGCAAAATCCTTCGTCTTCGTTTTCAGCTCCGCTCGCTCGAGAATTGCCACAAGCGCAAATCCCGCTTTTTATGGGTCCAAAGATTCTTTCGCAAAACAATCCATCTTTTTCTGGTTTATCGGTTTTATAATGAAAAGTAGAGGGCCTTGTGACTTCACCTTCTACACGATTCCTTATTTAGGAGCTTCTTGTGGTGAATTGGGATACCTAAGTATTTAAAAGCTAGCTGGCTCTTTGTGGTATTTGAATATTCTCCAAGAATTCTGGTGCATTTACTGTTATTGCTCAACCTAGGTGCAGGGGAGTAGAAAGGATGATCCAAATTTATTACTGTAGCTACCCATTCAATGTAGAAGAATTTAAATTTGAGAATCGTCGGGAATTCATTGATAGTGACTTTTGAAGTTCTAGGTTTTCTAGTCTACTCCTCTTTTTTCTCAAGCACCAAAGACAAAGGTATCGCTCGTAAAAGTGATTTTCATCGTAGTACTCGCTCTAGCATTAGGTTCAATGCAGCGTGTAAATACCTCTAGCCCTAGGGAAGGCCCGACTTATCTTTGCAGTTATCCTTATTTAGCAGAATCTAGTGAGTGTTCCATTAAAAGGAAAGAGAGCTTCTTTTTTTTATTTCTAACTCATATTTATGAGATAATAAAATATGGCAAAAGCCAACTCAGTTAAAGGCCTGCTGATAGCTCCATATGCCGGTACAAACCTCCTGTAATAACCCCTGCAACCCTCGGAGTTCTCTGACATTGGCTGGTTCTGGCCAAGCTGTCATGCCCTAGCCTGTGCCCAGGAAAGAAAGGACTAGGGAGGGATTGAGAGAAGCTTTCACAATGGAAAATGCAAAAAAGCATATCGTTCTTAGAAATTGTGGAATTTTACTCAGTTAGAGCTATGGCTCCTAGAGATCCCCCACTATCAATGATAACGTTTTTAGGAAACCTAACGCACATCTGCGCCATAAAGAACAGTCCGGATGACACTTGTCTTTATTTAGTGTTTCCTCGGCTATTCAACCATTACTTGCATCTCAGGTTCTCATAACTCACTTCACTTATAATCGAATTTGGAAAAGGGAGACTAGCTGCTGCAATAAATCAAGAAGAAAGCAGGCGCAAAAGAGAAGCTCAATGAGAGAGATTCTAGACCGGACTTGACTCAGCTTGACCTACTTGACTCAGCGGTTAGAGTATCGCTTTCATACGGCGAGAGTCATTGGTTCAAATCCAATAGTAGGTAAAGTCGGCCGAAATATTTTATACTTGTTTTTTAATAATATAGAATATATAGAAGGGTTTCTCATTTAAATCTAGGCTTGCCAAGAATGGACGAAGGTATGATTCTAGGAAATCTAGATTTGAAAGAAGGAAGCACCCAAACATGAGGTGGTTCATAGATCTTTGGGCTTTGATCACCGAGGAATAGAGACTTTACAAATAAAAGCAGGGATCATGTATGCATTTCGATTAGGGTCGTATTCTATGGTTACGATTCTACCAGATATGTCTTTTTGATTCCGTCGAAAATCTATTTTATGGTATAGGCGCTTATGACCTCCCCCTCTATGCCTTGCGGTAATGATTCCTCTTCGGTTTGGCTCCACGAAGGTGCCGCCTAGACTAGGAGCCCCACTCATATTCAAAAGGCGCCCAGCTTTCAAGACGATGAAACTTCTCTACTTACGACTTTGTTAGCGCTTTGAGGGCTTCACTATGTTCTCTGAAATCTTGTATAAATGTCAGGACCCCGACTCAATGCCACATCGATCTAGCATGTAACACCTCATATCACTTTGCGGCCTCACGCACGGTATCCCCACGGGTGTCGCCTTACCTATGCCCGGGACCGTTTGCGCCTTTTGGCACACGTATATGACAGTGTCGCTAGCATCCATATGATAAGGAGCCCGGGCTGACATGGCTAGTCGTAAACCCAAAGTGGCACAAACTTACAGGGACAGGCATACATGACCCAACAACGAACGCATCGGTCATCAGCGAGTGAATCCAGGCTGTAGCACTGGGCTAGCAGGACTCCGGTGAACCGGGCTGTAGCGGGCTAACAGGACTCCGGAATTCATCGCGTGACATTTCCCCGAGGGGACAGACACAGGAACGAAGAAGGACACATGCCGGCCAGCCTAAGTGTTCCGGAGCAGTAGCAAGCTACCATGGCTCAGTGGAAACACTAGGAGACACTTCCCGGTAAGAGAGGCTACTAAGGATAAACAACTAGATAGTCAGATCCCACACATACCAAGCATTGCAATAACATACACACAATATGCTCGATATGTGCAAATACAACATGGCATCACAACATGACTCTACAACTCAAGCATTTTATTCAATAGGCTCCGAGGAGCGAGATATTACAATCATGGGTCTCATGACCCAATACTCAGAGCATACAAGTCAAAGCACAAGCGGAAGCTTAACATGTCTGGGTACAGACATCTACAAAAGAAAAAGGCTGAGAAGCCTGACTGACTATCAGATCCTGCCGAGGGCACAAGATCGTAGCTGAGGTAACAAGCTAAACGTCGAAGTCCACGTGGAACTACTAGCGAGACTGAAGTCTCTCTGCAAAAACATAAATTAAGCAACGTGAGTACAAATGTACCCAGCAAGACTTACATTAGATCTAACTACATATGCATCATTATCAACAAGGGGATGGTGGGGTTTAACTGCAGCAAGCCAGCTTTGACTCGGTGGCTATCCTGAACTACGACTGCAAGTAACTCTTTTGAGGTGGCGCCACGAGTCCACATATTCACATATCAATACACCACTATGGATCCGCTCCCGTCTCCCTACGAGAACGCCATCCATAGCACTCACGCTTATCTTGCGTATTTTAGAGTATCCACTTCAAGTTATCTATGAACTGTACAGGCAACCCAGAAGTCCTTTACCGCGGACACGGCTATTCGAATAGATCATATTAACCCTGCAGGGGTGTACTTCTTCACACACGCTCTCACCACTTACCGCCGTTTACACGACATGTACTCGGCAACCTTCAAGCGGAAGCCCAGCGAGGGTGTCGGCCACGACCTGACTAACCACACAAGTCTCTCGTCCAGGTTTATCGCCTATTTGGGTTCCATCCGCAAGGAGATCTGGCCGGGGTGTCGCTCACGGCCCCAAACGATGTGTGCAGGGTTCCCAAGCCCACCATCCGGGTGCCACTTGGTACACCAGGCCACTGTGCCTAGTCTGTCCCAAGCCCACCTGTACCGGGTGCCACTTGGTAGACTACTAACACTACCTACAAACACCAGAAACTAGTTGCAACTCCTGGACAGAGATCAAGTTGATTAATAAGTCGAGAGAGCTTGGAGTGCCTGGAGCCCAATGTGTGGTAGTAACTGATCATGGATCACAAACACAGAACTCAGTTCCTGAGGACGGCTGCAATGAGACAACCCACCATGTACTCCTACATGGCCTCTCACCGCTACCTTTACCAAATCATGTTCACACACTTAAGTCTCAACAATAGGACATGTTCACACACCTCCAATTCATCCCCGATGAATCAGACCTGACTCAACTCTAAGCAGTAGCAGGCATGACAAACAAACATGGATGAGTAGTCACATCAGGGCTCAAACAACTCCTACTCATGCTAGTGGGTTTCATCTATTTACTGTGGTTGTTGTCCTAATGCAATAAAAGAGAGCAGGAGCGAGAGAGTGGGATTTTATCGGAATGAACAAGGGGCTTTTGCTTGCCTGGCACTTCTGAAGATAGAAATAGTTCTTCATCGGTGTCATCGATCTCATCGTCGGTATCACGTCTATCGAGAGGGGACAAATACCGGCAAACAAGGAAGAACACAATCAATGCAATGCACAATATGATGCATGATCATGACATGGCAATATGCTGTGATTTGAGCTAATGCAACTAGCAGCAAGTTAAATGGAGTTGGTTTGAACCCTAGGTTCAAATTCAAACTCCACATGTGATTATTTAAATGCCATTCATATGATTTGTCCTAAACAGCAACTATAAGTTGTTCTAACATGCATGAAAATGATACAGATGGATAGATTGGATTTTTCTGATAATTTTTCATATATAAATTATTTCATTTGGAGTTATAGATTAATTTATATGATTTTTAGAAGTTAGCACTATTTTCTGGAATTTTCTGAATAAAAATAAATCCAGAAAAGGCATTGCTGCGTCAGCATTACGTCGCTGTGACGTCAGCAGGGTCAACAGGGCTGGTCCAGGTCAAACCTGACCAATGGGGTCCACTGGTCAGTGACTCAGGGCTAGTTAGAGTCGCTGACATGTGGGCCAGGTCAAAGTCCACGTCAGCTTGGTGAAAACTGATGCGTGGGCCTACTGTTTTAAATAACTAATCTAGTTATTTTTGTTAAGCAGTAAACTAACAGGTGGGTCCCACTGTCAGCGTCTAGTGTTAGACTAACAGGGTTAGTTAGCCCTAATCTAATGACTGCCACGCGAGCTAACCGGCGATTAGCCGTTGGTGCTAAGCAGGGTGCGGCGGCGCTCCTCGTCCGGCCATCTCCGGCGACTAGAGCTCACACGGCTGGGCTCTACGGATGCAGCGCATCAAGGCGCATCGATTGGTGGCCGTGGGTGGTGCCGGGGTGGCCTACAGCGGCGACGGCAAGGACGACAGCGGCGGCCGGAGCTCGGCTAAGCGCGGGCGCGGTGCTGTAGCTCGTAGGCGAGTGAACGGAGGTGCTAGGCAGCACCTAAAGGGCAGCAGGAGCACGTCGGAGCTACTACGCGAGGCGGAGGTGCTCGGGGGCACGGAGCTCGCCGGCCATGGCGGACGGCGGCTTCGGGCGCTCGCGGGGCAGCGGCTACGGGGCACGCGCGCGAGAGAGAGAGGTGAGGGGAAAGGAAGAGGGGCTCACGGCGGACTCGCAGAGCAGCTCAATGGGCTCGGGGAAGCTTTGGTTGCCGCGAATACGACGACGGCGATCCACGGTGGCCGAGGCCGAAGACGACGATGGTGGTGTCGCTTCGCGCGTCCCGCAGGCGTGAGCTTCGTCTTGGGGCTCCTTGGCATCTAGGTGGAGCCTCTGGACAACACAGAGAGGCGAGGGAGAGGCGATGGCCGCGGTTGTGCTCGGCGGCGGCGACGACAGCGCTCGGTGGTTGCGTGCGAGAGAGCCAGAGGACGAGAGGGAGAACGGCGAGTGAGAGAGAGGGAACAGGGGCTTCGAGGCGTCTCCGTGGCGTTGCTAGAAGGGGCCGGGGAAGCAGGAGGTGGCCAGAGCAGCGTCGGCGCTCGCCACGCACCTGGTTGTCCTCCTGGCAAAGGAGGAAGATGACAAGGGGGCGCTGGTGGGCTGGGCCGCTAGCTGGGCTGCCAGCAAGCTACAGTAGCGGGCCGCAGGTGGGTGCAGGTATGTCCTTCTGCTCTATTTTATATTTTCTGTTTTGTTTTCTATTTTCTGTAATTTGTTTTTGATTTAGTTTTCAAACTAAATCAAATTTACTGCTTCTAATAAATATTGTGTGGGCTAGTTGAGCTATTCCAGAGCCCCACACAAATTTACAGAATCATTGGACTTATATTAAATATATAGCAAATATAAATCCAATGCAAATAGTTGTTGCATTAACTCCAAATGCCCAAAATAAATATTTATGAGCTCCTAAAAATATTGGTTTGAATTTTACCTCTGGCCAATATTTTCAGGAGAAACATGAACATTTTCTTGGACCTATTTGAAGAAATTTTTATCTTGGTCATTTTCAGAAATGGTTTTCGAGGCTTTCACATGTCCCCATTTCAAATTCATTGAAATTTAAACATGATGCACACATGACTAGCTAGTCTAGGTCATACCAGAACTAGGGATGTGACAACTCACCCCCACTAAACAAGAATCTCGTCCCGAGATTCCAGACATGAGGCAAGAAGAAGACGAAACACAAAGCTAACACAATCTTCACGATCCAGGGTGCATTCTTAAGAACGTTGATTCGATCACCATCATTGTCTTGAAGTCTTGCTCCAGAACTCCAACTAACATGACAAGAAGAGGAAAGGAAAACTCTAGAAGAATCGATCTTCTCGAAGACCGAACAACTTAGGATCAATTCATGGGATGAGACATTGACACATCTCTCGAGCTGAGACACGAAGCATACATCTGAAGAAATGGAGTGAGACAGATGACGAGGGCTCGCTAAGTAGACAACAATTCCAGACTTAAGAATGTGGTGATCGGTTGTCAACGTAGCGAGGAGTTGAATTGCCATGATACCATAACGGGGCACCTTAGGGAAGGTGACTCGTAGGAATATCCCTTAAGTGGCAAAAAGAATTACCTTTGGTTTAGAGATCATTGAAACTCTTTATACCAGCCTAAGGCAATTCTCGAGCGATCGTTTGGAGGGGTTCGGTAGAATGGCATACCCGAATTAGAATGGATGATATGGATTACCTTGTTGAAGACAACGCAATGGATGATTTTAATAACTGACGAGAAGCTCAATAGTGGAGAGTGAGTCCACTGTTGAAAAAAATTATAGCATAACCGAGGAAACTGAGAGCAATCCCAGTTAGTGCCGATGATAACACCTAGCACTTGTGCGTGCTCTCAGGAACTTGAGCACTTCCATATTCATCAAGGTTTTACCAACATCCGTGTCAAGGATCCTGGCAACACAAGTACTACCATGATGAATGCCGGTAGAAGATGCAGATGCAAGGGAAGATAACACCTTCTCAGATTTCACCTTGGCGGGGCCAAGGGGTCAAAATCTGGATGATCGACCGAGAGACATTTAGCACTCCGCTTCTAATGTTCTCCTTGATGTGCTAGCGCAACCCATTTATCAAACTGGGTTGATATCTAGGACATCAAGTAAAGGTCGGACTTCGGGAACACAAAAATCATAAGGAATAACTATGAAAGTAAATCCATAAGAAATCCTCATGGGGAGGTGGCCAACTTCCTCAATCAAGATACTACAAAAATAGGTCTTACGGCTGGGTGTGTTGGCCACGACATCCACTTTACCGGGTTACATAGACCAATATAATAGTTCTTGGGAATTGTTCCAACCATCATATCTGCCTGAGATTCAGATCTGGTTGGTGTCAGGATATTCCAGACTCACATGTCTGAAAAGAAGAGTTGCAACACAAGTCGACGAGATAACGTTGCGAGATTCTCGGGAGATGAACTAGGATAGCAAGCTCCAAAACATGAGTTGGTTCTGCTACAAACCTGTGAACACGCTGTCCAAGACAAAACATTATCACATGGTAGTCTTACAATAAAACACTACCGAATTCAGGTGGGGAACCATCATCGAGGATATCGAAGTCCTTGTGCACTTATCGATGAACTTCTTATCCTTGAGCAAGTCAATCAGTGGCTTGGCGTGTTAGGGACACATATAGAATGGAGGTAGCTAATCTCACAATCCAATGTATACTTCGCACATGCATGACTGACTTGGGATGATTCCAAAGGAAGCAAAAACAATCTTTCTTGGATACACGACGGCAACTTACACCAAGTGCACGTGAATTAGAGAAAGTCACTTCTTTCATCCGAACATATACCTCATGAATGGAACACATAGGTAATGTTTGCAAAAGTTTCCGACACTAGATGGATGTTCAACATGATCATGGAGAAGATAAAATGCTGCTGATGGGCTCAACAACAATTCATCCAGGTTTCCATAAAAATGGAATTCCATAATTATGAGAACAAGTGATAGTATTGGTCAGACCAAAGGATAAAATGGTGTATGCTCGAGGGATCAACCACGAGTAAAACAACATTACGAACATAGTTGGTTCTGATTTGATTTGAGGATAGCCCACACTCAAATCAAAGTTTTGGCAAGACAATAGGTCCAACAACTGGTCACGAGGATCAATCGATGAGGATATCATCTTTCTTCAACACGCATACAAAATATCCCTTTGGGATGAGCTGAGTCAGACAATATTTCATCTTCCAACTCTCCAAGTTGTTGTTTAGCTTAACCAACTAGCTCAGTGGTATCTAACACGGATTCTTGGAGAAGGAGTGGTTTATTGGAAACCAATTGATCACAAGCTCAACATAGCGGTCAGGTGACAACCTGGTAACACTTCCAAGAAGATATTCGGAAAATCACGAACCACCAATATGTCACTAAGCTCGAGAACAATCTTGCTTTTCACGGCAAGACGATATGATCAAAAGAGCGAGGAACCGATATGATCCTGACTCATTGATCGAGGAGTGCACCCGGAATAAGGACTAGGTAGCACGATCAACCTTAGGGTGGTGATTCAAAAATCAACACGCTAAGAATGAGGTTATTGTCCATTTAACTACCAAGCAACAGAGTTGCTAGGAGTATAGATTTCACACATCATAGTTCACCTGTCGGCATTCCGGTTGCAACCACTCGGGAGCCGAGAAATGACTAATGAGGGCGAGAAATATCACTGTATCAACAGTTCATAAGATGGTGTGCAATTCTCATGATATTCTTGATATAAAGATGGGTAATACTTCAAGGTAGAACAGCCCAAAAGTTGGATTGCATTTGATCTACGGAATACAACTTCTTTGACCCAATCCTGGATATGGATGAGGTTCTGGAGTTTGTTTCTCCTAGTCATTCCGGAATAGAATGGCTTGACGGACCACAAGAGTAATAGGCATCGATGAACGAATGCACGCATACTCTTGACTATCAATTGATAGACGAGGGTCAGAAGACGACTAAGGGGGACAACTCAAAAGAACATACGATTTTCTGAGTTGTGGACGCATGGATTAGAATGTCGAACGAGTTCAACATATTTCTTCCGGACAATCCATGCAGAGAGGTAGGTTTGGCAGAATCGTAATATAGAAGGGGAACTCATCGAGAGCACTCTTGTTGTGATCTTTTGGTTCCCGAACTTCTACCATATTGGTTCATGGTATTGGAAGAAGGATATACCATGAATCTCGAGGACTATCGCAAAGGTTACTAATATCTTAAAGGAACTAGCAAATACTAACAACATGAAGTAGGGTGAATCTCGGGTTCAAAACCCAGGAGTAGAATGCCTACTAACTAAATGGCATCACATCATGCTTTCGGGAATAAAGGCCAGAATCATCACACTGGGAACAAAAGCATTGTTAAATTACTAGGTGATCCCCTAAGACAGCTAGGGTCATAATAATAATTCCAACATATATGTCGAGGCAATAAAATACCTCAGCTCAACAATTAATGTGATTAGTTTGGCCTAAAGGAACATTGAAACCAGAGGGAAAGGATTTTGCAAATGCATCAGATTATTTAGAAACCTGGGATGACTCGGACAACATAACGACTGTAAATGCTCAAAATAATTTAAGACATCCTACAAAATGGTGGCATAACCACTCGATCATCACAATATCAAGATTCCGAGGCCAACTATGAATACACGGGAGTAGTAGGAACCGAACTGAAGATTAGAACCATCAATCCTACAAGTCTACGGATTAGTAACACATGATCCTGATAGAAAGAAGAGAAAGCCTAGTTTCTTAACCCCGTAGGAAAGTTAAGATGACTCAGATCAGAGGGCATAAGGTAAAGGAGTAAAAAGAGCCTTACGTTCCAACCCACAATCAATTCCCCTACATATAACTAAAGCATTTCTAGACTCAACTTCGACCAGTTTGGCTTGGTAATCCTACAGGCAGTCAAGCTCTGATACCAAAGCTGTCAGGACCCCGACTCAATGCCACATCGATCTAGCATGTAACACCTCATATCACTTTGCGGCCTCATGCACGGTATCCCCACGGGTGTCGCCTTACCTATGCCCGGGACCGTTTGCGCCTTTTGGCACACGTATATGACAGTGTCGCTAGCATCCATATGATAAGGATCCCGGGCTGACATGGCTAGTCGTAAACCCAAAGTGGCACAAACTTACAGGGACAGGCATACATGACCCAACAACGAACGCATCGGTCATCAGCGAGTGAATCCAGGCTGTAGCACTGGGCTAGCAGGACTCCGGTGAAACGGGCTGTAGCGGGCTAACAGGACTCCGGAATTCATCACGTGACATTTCCCCGAGGGGACAGACACAGGAACGAAGAAGGACACATGCCGGCCAGCCTAAGTGTTCCGGAGCAGTAGCAAGCTACCATGGCTCAGTGGAAACACTAGGAGACATTTCCCGGTAAGAGAGGCTACTAAGGATAAACAACTAGATAGTCAGATCCCACACATACCAAGCATTGCAATAACATACACACAATATGCTCGATATGTGCAAATACAACATGGCATCACAACATGACTCTACAACTCAAGCATTTTATTCAATAGGCTCCAAGGAGCGAGATATTACAATCATGGGTCTCATGACCCAACACTCAGAGCATACAAGTCAAAGCACAAGCGGAAGCTTAACATGTCTGGGTACAGACATCTACAAAAGAAAAAGGCTGAGAAGCCTGACTGACTATCAGATCCTGCCGAGGGCACAAGATCGTAGCTGAGGTAACAAGCTAAACGTCGAAGTCCACGTGGAACTACTAGCGAGACTGAAGTCTCTTTGCAAAAACATAAATTAAGCAACGTGAGTACAAATGTACCCAGCAAGACTTACATCAGATCTAACTACATATGCATCATTATCAACAAAGGGATGGTGGGGTTTAACTGCAGTAAGCCAGCTTTGACTCGGTGGCTATCCTGAACTACGACTGCAAGTAACTCTTTTGAGGTGGCGCCACGAGTCCACATATTCACATATCAATACACCACTATGGATCCGCTCCCGTCTCCCTACGAGAACGCCATCCATAGCACTCACGCTTATCTTGCGTATTTTAGAGTATCCACTTCAAGTTATCTATGAACTGTACAGGCAACCCAGAAGTCCTTTACCGCGGACATGGCTATTCGAATAGATCATATTAACCCTGCAGGGGTGTACTTCTTCACACACGCTCTCACCACTTACCGCCGTTTACACGACATGTACTCGGCAACCTTCAAGCAGAAGCCCAGCGAGGGTGTCGGCCACGACCTGACTAACCACACAAGTCTCTCGTCCAGGTTTATCGCCTATTCGGGTTCCATCCGCAAGGAGATCCGGCCGGGGTGTCGCTCACGGCCCCAAACGATGTGTGCAGGGTTCCCAAGCCCACCATCCGGGTGCCACTTGGTACACCAGGCCACTGTGCCTAGTCTGTCCCAAGCCCACCTGTATCGGGTGCCACTTGGTAGACTACTAACACTACCTACAAACACCAGAAACTAGTTGCAACTCCTGGACAGAGATCAAGTTGATTAATAAGTCGAGAGAGCTTGGAGTGCCCGGAGCCCAATGTGTGGTAGTAACTGATCATGGATCACAAACACAGAACTCAGTTCCTGAGGACGGCTGCAATGAGACAACCCACCATGTACTCCTACATGGCCTCTCACCGCTACCTTTACCAAATCATGTTCACACACTTAGCTCTCAACAATAGGACATGTTCACACACCTCCAATTCATCCCCGATGAATCAGACCTGACTCAACTCTAAGAGTAGCAGGCATGACAAACAAACATGGATGAGTAGGCACATCAGGGCTCAAACAACTCCTACTCATGCTAGTGGGTTTCATCTATTTACTGTGGCAATGAAAGGTCATGCAAAGGATAAGGGGGTTCAGCTACCGCAGCAAGTAACAGATGAATCGTTGTTGTCCTAATGCAATAAAAGAGAGCAGGAGTGAGAGAGTGGGATTTTATCGGAATGAACAAGGGGCTTTTGCTTGCCTGGCACTTCTGAAGATAGAAATAGTTCTTCGTCGGTATCACGTCTATCGAGAGGGGACAAATACCGGCAAACAAGGAAGAACACAATCAATGCAATGCACAATATGATGCATGATCATGACATGGCAATATGCTGTGATTTGAGCTAATGCAACTAGCAGCAAGTTAAATGGAGTTGGTTTGAACCCTAGGTTCAAATTCAAACTCCACATGTGATTATTTAAATGCCATTCATATGATTTGTCCTAAACAGCAACTATAAGTTGTTCTAACATGCATGAAAATGATACAGATGGATAGATTGGATTTTTCTGATAATTTTTCATATATAAATTATTTCATTTGGAGTTATAGATTAATTTATATGATTTTTAGAAGTTAGCACTATTTTCTGGAATTTTCTGAATAAAAATAAATCCAGAAAAGGCATTGCTGCGTCAGCACTACGTCACTGTGACGTCAGCAGGGTCAACAGGGCTGGTCCAGGTCAAACCTGACCAATGGGGTCCACTGGTCAGTGACTCAGGGCTAGTTAGAGTCGCTGACATGTGGGCCAGGTCAAAGTCCACGTCAGCTTGGTCAAAACTGACGCGTGGGCCTACTGTTTTAAATAACTAATCTAGTTATTTTTGTTAAGAAGTAAACTAATAGGTGGGTCCCACTGTCAGCGTCTAGTGTTAGACTAACAGGGTTAGTTAGCCCTAATCTAATGACTGCCACGCGAGCTAACCGGCGATTAGCCGCCAGTGCTAAGCAGGGTGCGGCGGCGCTCCTCGTCCGGCCATCTCCGGCGACTAGAGCTCACGCGGCTGGGCTCTACAGATGCAGCGCATCGAGGCGCATCAGCTGGTGGCCGTGGGTGGTGCCGGGGTGGCCTACAGCGGCGACGGCAAGGACGACAGCGGCGGCCGGAGCTCGGCTAAGCGCAGGCGCGGTGCTGTAGCTCGTAGGCGAGTGAACGGAGGTGCTAGGCAGCACCTAAAGGGCAGCAGGAGCACGTCGGAGCTACTACACGAGGCGGAGGTGCTCGGGGGCATGGAGCTCACCGGCCATGGCGGACGGCGGCTTCGGGCGCTCGCGGGGCAGCGGCTACGGGGCACGCGCGCGAGAGAGAGGTGAGGGGAAAGGAAGAGGGGCTCACGGCGGACTCACAGAGCAGCTCAATGGGCTCGGGGAAGCTTTGGTTGCCGCGAATACGACGACGGCGATCCACGGTGGCCGAGGCCGAAGACGACGATGGTGGTGTCGCTTCGCGCGTCCCGCAGGCGCGAGCTTCGTCTTGGGGCTCCTTGGCGTCTAGGTGGAGCCTCTGGACAACACAGAGAGGCGAGGGAGAGGCGATGGCCGCGGTTGTGCTCGGCGGCGGCGACGACAGCGCTCGGTGGTTGCGTGTGAGAGAGCCAGAGGACGAGAGGGAGAACGGCGAGTGAGAGAGAGGGAACAGGGGCTTCGAGGCGTCTCCGTGGCGTTGCTAGAAGGGGCCGGGGAAGCAGGAGGTGGCCAGAGCAGCGTTGTCACATCCTAGTTAGCCATGCATTAGAGTGTTGCATCATGTTTACTTTTTCATCAGAAACCTGAAATGGGGATGACAGAACCCCCAGCACCCTCTGAAACCAACTAGGGTTACTAAAAATAATTTTCAATGAACCTGAAATGCCCTTCTAAAATGCCCATCATTTTTGTCTTGGTTCAGAACCTCTGCCAAAAGTGGTGCACATTTTTCTAGGCCAGCCTAGGGTTTTTGAATTAAATCATAAATATTTGAATTTGGGCATTTAAAATTATATAAAATATTTAAATGCTCAAATATCTCCAAACTAAAATGTTTCATGTTGGAAATAATCCAACTATGGACCAGGAGTAGTTTGGTGATTTTTGGAGTTGCCTAAGTATTTTATTAAATTCAACAAAGTTGCAGAAGTATTAAAAAAACAGAAAACAGAAAGAAAAGGGGAAAAGCTTACCTGGCGCCCAGCACCCGGCCCACCTGCCGGCCCAGCCCAGCACCGCGCCAGCGAGCTGCTTGCCGGCCAGGCAGGCAGGCAGGTGCTCGACGGCGAGCACCGCATGGGTGCCACGCACCTGCTCGCCGCCTCGCCGCCTCCCTCGCCCGGCTAACGCCGTGAACCGGCCTCCCTCTCTCCCCCGAACCCCCCAGACACCCCCTCTCCTCTCCAGCTCCTCCCCCTCGCACGCCCCAGCCATGGCCGACGCCATCGCCGCCACCCCCTCGCCGTAGCCACGCCCTCCGTCCACCCCACGCCGTGCCACCGTGTCCAGGAGCTTCGCCGCCGTCCACTTCATCGAGCTAGCCGAGCCCCGTGTGCTCGAGCGGCCCGAGACCACCGCACCGACCTCGCCCGAGCTCGCCGTCGCCGGAGATCCCCTTCAACGCCGTCGCCGCCTCAGCTCGTCCCCGACCCCGCCGGTGGCCTCTACGGGAGCGCTGTGAGCCTAGCTACTCCTCCGACCTTCCCTCTCTCGTTCCCGAGCCGTGTAGCCACCGCACGAGGATCACACGCCCGCACCGCCGCGGATCTCGTCGCCGACGTGCTTCCGGCCACCCTCCGGCCACAAGCTGGTGTCCATCTTACTCACCGAGTCCCGCAGCACCTAGCTAGCCACTCCCCGAGCCTCACCGACCCCTCTAGCGCCAAGTTCATCTTCGGCCAAACCCCGGTGGCCGCCAAAGTCGTCGCCGGCGCCAACTCCGGCCACCCCGACCCCAACGGACTCCACCAAGAGCTGCGGCTTGTCCTCAGCTCCACTCCGGTGGTCTCCGCGACCCATTTGGTGGCCGAAACGGCCAAAACCACTCCCGCCGCCGCGTCGGGCTCGCCGGCGGCTAAACGCCGGCGCCGCTGGCATTGACTTTGACCACGGGTGGGCCCTGGTTGACTCCCCTGAGTCAATGACAGGTGGGGCCCAGCCCTGTTAATTATACAGGATTAGTTTTAATTAAACTTTAATTAAAATAATCACCCTGACATGCGGGACCCACTGTCAGGTTTGACCCTGACATGTTCCGTTGACCTGCTGACGTCACACTGACGTCAGGCTGACGCATTAATGATTTTCTGGAATTATTCTAATATAGGAAATTCCAGAATATAATTTAAATTTCAAAAATTCATAACTTTTATTCTGTAACTCCAAATCAGACAAATTATATATGAAAAATGATCAGAAAAATTCAATCTATCCATCTGTACTATTTTCATGCATGACTAAACAAGTTAACTTGATGTTTAATGCAAAACAAGGAAAAGCACCTTAAAAGGCCATGTTTGAGTTTGAAATTTGAATCTTTGATTCAAATTGGTTCAAACCCTTCTGGTTCTAGTTGCATTAGCCCAACACACTCATATTGCCATGTTTCATGCATGCATCATATTGTTGCACATTGTTTGGTGATGGTTGTGTATCGGTGTCCCTTGTGACAGGTTCTGTCTCCGAGGAGTATCGTGATTACCCTAACGAAGAACCGTATCAGTGCATCGAACCATCAGGCAAGCAACCAACCATTTGATCATATCGATACAATCCCATGTTCTCGCTCCTGCTCTCTTTTACTGCATTAAGACAACGTGTTTCAAACTGCTGTGTGCTACGGTAGTTGAACCCATTTCCTCTGCATGACCTGTCATTGCCACAGTAACTAGATGAAACCCACTAGCATGTGTAGGAGTTGATTGAGACATATGTATGTGTTGTTCCTACCTTGCTATGCCTGCTATGCTTAGAGTCGTGTCAGGTCTGGTTCATCTGGGTGATGGGCTAGAGTGAAATGATTATGTCGGTAATGAGAGTGGTGTGGTGAACACGTTTTGGTAAAGGTATCGATGAGAGGCCATGTAGGAGTACATGGTGGGTTGTTTCATTGAAGCCGACCTTAAGCACTGAGATCTGTATGTGTGATTTAAGATACAGCTACTACCATGCATTGGGCCCTGAAATATGACCCCGCTCGACTTCTTAATCACCCTAGCTCTCTGTCCAGGAGTTGCAAGTAGTTTCTGGTGTTTGTAGCCTACTGGAGGCCGTGGACAGCGCTGACCGTAGGGCTGGGCTGTGATGCGGTAGGTACGTGGCACGGTGTACCGAATACCCGTTAGGTATCTCGGGAACCCTGTTCACATCGTTCGGGGCCGTATGGGAAACCTCGGCCGGACTCCCTGCGGATGGAACCTGGATAGGCGATAAACCTGGACTAGAGGCTTAGGTGTTTAGGTAGGTCGTGGTCTACACCCACGTCGGCTTTCGCTTGAAGTCTGCCGAGCACATGTTGTGTGCAGACGCTAAGTGGTGGAAACATGTATGAAGAAGTACACCCCTGCAGGGTTATCATGATCTATTCGAATAGCCGCGTCCGCGGTAAAGGACTACTTGGTTGCCTATACAGTTCATAGACAAGTAAATGGAAACTACTAAAAGCCTCAAGATAAGTGTGAGTGCCGAGGATGGCTCTTCCGTAGGAAGACGGAGGCGGATCCTCGGTAGTGTATTGAAGTGGTGAGTAGTGGACTCGTGTACGCAAAACCATTTCAAGTTGGAGTCTCGTAGGTTAGCCTAGCCAAGAGTCAAAGCTGGCTTGCTGCAATAACTCCACCAACCCTTCTTGATAATATGCATGTATGTAGGACCTGATGTAAGTCTTACTGAGTACCTTTGTACTCATGTTGCTATAATTTACATTTTTACAGAAGACGCTGCAACCCATTCTGATGGGTTCTACGTAGACGTTGACATCAACGAGTAGGCTAAAGGCCCAGGTGGTGATCCTGAGCTTGTGAAGGACCACGTAGTATAGCTAGGCTTTCCAAGCCTCTTTTATTTTACTAGTTGTCTGTACTCAGACAAGTTACTTCCGCTGCTGGTTTGTATGACTGTATGACTTGAATGCTGGGTCGTGAGACCCGTACCTTTGTGTATGTTATGTATGGCTCCCTGAGCCTTAAATAAAGTACTTGTGTCGTAGAGTCATGTTGTGATGCTTCGTTGTATTTGCACATATCGGGCATATTGTGTGTATGATTGAAATGCTTGGTATGTGTGGGATCTGACTATCTAGTTGTTTATCTTTAGTAGCCTCTCTTACCGGGAAATGTCTCCTAGTGTTACCGCTGAGCCATGGTAGCTTGCTACTGCTCTGGAACACTTAGGCTGGCCGGCATGTGTCCTTCTTCGTTCCTGTGTCTGTCCCTTCGGGGAAATGTCACGCATTGAGTATTGGAGTCCTGTTAGCCCGCTACAGCCCGGTTTACCGGAGTCCTGCTAGCCCAGTGCTACAGCCCGGACCCACTTGCTGATGACCGACACGTTCGAAGCTGGGTCGTGGATGCCTGTCCCTGTAAGTCTGTGCCACTTTGGGTTTACGACTAGTCATGTCAGCCCGGGCTCCTTATCATATGGATGCTAGCGACACTATCATATATGTGAGCCAAAAGGCACAAACGGTCCCGGGCAAAGGTAAGGCGACACCCGTGGGGATACCGTGCGTGAGGCCGCGAAGTGATATGAGGTGTTACCGGCTAGATCGATGTGACATCGAGTCGGGGTCCTGACAGCGTTGGCATCAGAGCCGGACTGCCTGTAGGTTCTCCAAGCCAAACTGGTCGATGTGAGTCTAGAAATTCTTTAGTTATATGTAGGGGAATTGTTTGTGGGTTGGAACGTAAGGCTCTTTTTACTTCTTTATCTTATGACATTCCGATCTGAGTCAGTCTATTCTTCCACCGGGGGTTAAGGAATTAGGATCTATTCTCTCTATCAGGATCACGTGTTACTAATCAGTAGTACCTTATAGGTTTGATGGTTACAAGCCTAGTTCAGTTCTTCCACCACGTTATGTTGTTAGGATGGATTCAGAACTTGGATATGATGATGTTGAGTGTGTATGTAATCCTTTGTCAAATGTCTCAAAATCCTTCTTGAGCATTTACAACTGTTATGCTGCCGAAATTTTGCTAGAAATTCTAATGCCTTTGCATTATGGTTATGTTTTCAGATGGCCACTCGCGACCTCAATCAAGTGGTTCGCCTGACCCGATGTCTAGATGTACCCGGCCATACTGCCATGTTGGTCAGGGTAATGACTGAGGCTGGATACCGTTGGTATCCTGAGTACACAGTCGAAGAGCAATTCCGAGACTTTAATAAAAGCCAGTATCTCTGCACTGTCAGGATATTTCCATCTTATCCTGGGTCCACCGAGCCCCTTCACTGCTCCTATGGACTCGGGGTTACTATTGAGATGGCTGTGCAGGACGCCGCCTACTCTATGATAACCATCATGCGAGTCAGATCTGGACTATTTCGGGACTCTGATTTCCGGTATATGCCAGGATCACTTTCGGGAGCACAAGGGTATCTCCAGGCTATCTATGCTGACCCCACTCAGGAGGATTCACGGACTCGCACCACTGCTGAGATGCTCGAGGATAAGGACCGTGAAAATCGGGCCTTGAGGTTAGAGCTCTTCAATACCCGTGCTGACCACTGGGCCACATTGACTCGGTTCGCACCGGCGGTGCAAGCTAGATATTCGGATATGCGCGATCTCTATCCGGTGAGATCTGCTCTGCCAGACGTGATGGGTTGGCGTGATGTAGGAGGCATCACCCCAGCTCGCGGTCCCCGCAGGCCACCGTCTGTTGGTCCAAGACCTCATCCTAGTCCCTATGGTCCACAAGCTCCGCGAGATCGTCTGTTTCCGGATGATCATGTTGAGCTTCCAGGCTATGGAGGTGACTTCTACGAGGACTACTACGGATCGGTCTGAGTTAGTGGTAGTATCACTAGTTCGCACTATCTGTGTCGACTATCGTCCCGCGTGACTCGTGGGATATGACCTAGTTTGTACTCTTTCCGGAGGTGTAGAAAAATAATGTATAGGAGCTTGGGATGCCTCCGATGAGATGCAATCCTCTTTTCACCGTAATAGTACTTTGTTTGGTCTTGTACTAAACCCTGTATGGTGTGTATGACGATGGAATAAAGAAGCAGTTTCTGTATCTACCATGTCATACGGATGATCATCTTGCATTTCGAGTTACTCCTTACATTATGTATCCTATGTCGGAATTTTATCATCCTGACTAAATCATTGTCTTGTTTACCTAGGATGGTCAACACGCGCACTAACCCTGCTCCTCAAGAGCAGGCCGAAGGCAGTGAAGTCAGGAATGCAAATCTGCCTCATCCTCCTTCCCTAGCCGAGGTTATGATGGAAGCTGAGAGAAACAAGCGGGAGACCAACCGTTTGTTGGAGCGTATTGAACAGAACACAGCACACCATCAGAGGACTAACGTGGTGTCACTCAGTGATTTTATCAAATTACATCCACCCACGTTCCACCACTCCGTCGAGCCTCTCGACGCTGATGACTGGCTTCGCAGTATTTCTCACAAACTGCGTTCCGCGCTGGTAGCGGAGGCTGACAAGGTCACCTTTGCTGCATATCATCTTGAAGGCCCCGCCAGTCTATGGTGGGAGAATTATGGAGCTATGCGCCCAGCGGGCCATGTCACTACTTGGGCTGAATTCAGTGAGGCTTTCCGTGAACATCACATTCCGGAGGGTCTCATGGACCGTAAATGTGAGGAATTTTGCAATTTCACCCAAGGACGACTCTCTGTGGATGCTTACAGCAGGGAGTTTGGTAACCTCGCACGATATGTAACTGAGGAAGTTTCTACTGATGCCAAGAAGCAAGCAAGGTTCCGTAAGGGACTTAGTCCTGAGCTTCGCCGCGACCTCCGTCTGCATGAGTGCACATCTTTTCAGAAACTTGTTAACAAGCCATCAGTGCTGAAACTGGTCAGACTGATTATGACGCAACACGCAAGCATGGCCGTGACATGGGTTCCTCATCCGGTGCTGGTCCTCAGAAGCGCCGCGTGTGGGTGCCCAACACCGCCCTGCCACCCAGGTTCACACCGAGGCCATCTTTCCAGACGCCTCGCCCTGTTCAACAGTCTGCTCCAGCCAAACCCTATGGGGGTCCAACCAACAATGTTCCTCCACGTACCAGTTCCGTGACTTGTTTCAAGTGTGGGGAATCTGGCCACTATATGCGTGAGTGTCCCCAGACCAACCCCAACCAATCTGCTAAAGCTGTTGGCCGTGGCAAGCCGACAGGAAAAGTGTTCCACGCCAAGCCGACCACCGCTACACGTGGCCATGTCAACTGTATCTCAGCCGAGGAAGCTCAAGAGGATCCCAACGTCGTTCTTGGTACGCTTCTTGTTAATTGCCACCCGACATCTGTTCTTTTCGATACAGGAGCCTCTCATTCTTTTATATCCGAAAATTATGCTCGTTTGCATAACATCGCATTCTGTGACATGCCAATCTCTATGGTAATTCAAACTCCGGGGTCCAAATGGCAAACTTCTAGAGTAAGCCATGGAAATGAAATCCAAGTCGACAGACTAGTTTTCCTCGCATCTTTGATAGCCCTTAAATCCTCAGATATTAATATCATTTTGGGTATGGACTGGATGTCAGCTCATCAAGCCAAAATTGATTGCTTCTCTAGGACTGTTCAACTCACCCATCCTTCGGGGAAGATAGTCAATGTATTGACCCGAATAGCCAAGCGACAGTTATATTCTCTTAACGCCAGCCCTTTGCCAGACCTTGAGGACGTTCCGGTAGTCCGTGACTTCCCGGATGTCTTTCCAGAGGAATTGCCAGGTGTTCCACCTGACAGGGATGTTGAGTTCGTAATAGACCTCATTCCAGGAACCGTTCCGATTGCTAGAAGACCCTACAAGATGGCACCACTGGAACTAGCCGAGCTTAAGAAACAACTCGATGAGTCCTTGAAAAAGGGTTTCATCCGACCTAGTTCATCTCCGTGGGCTTGCCCCGTCCTCTTCGTCAAGAAGAAGGATGGTACGGACCGGATGGTTGTAGATTACCGACCTGTCAATTTGGTCACAATCAAGAACAAATATCCGCTCCCCAGGATCAACGACCTGTATGATCAGCTCGCTGGATCCTCAGTCTTCTCCAAGATGGATTTGAGGTTGGGCTACCATCAAATCAAAATCAGAAACGGGGACATCCCTAAAACGGCCTTTGTTACTCATTATGGCCAATACGAGTACACCGTCATGTCCTTCGGTTTAACCAACGCTCCAGCCACCTTTTCTCGGTTAATGAACTCAATCTTCATGGAGTATCTGGATAAATTCGTCGTAGTTTATCTCGATGATATACTCATCTACTCTAAGAACGAGGAAGAACATGCCGAACATCTAAGGCTAGTGTTGCAGAAACTTCGCGAGCATCGCCTTTATGCCAAGTTTTCCAAATGTGAATTTTGGTTGTCAGAAGTGACCTATCTGGGTCATGTAATATCTGGTAAAGGTATTGCTGTTAACCCTGAGCGAGTTCAAGCTGTCCTTAATTGGACTCCACCTGAATCGGTCAAGCAAGTTTGGAGTTTTCTGGGCTTAGCGAGCTATTGTCGTCGCTTTGTCGAGAACTTCTCCAAAGTTGCCAAACCTCTAACCGAACTCCTCAAGAAAGATAAGAAGTTCGAATGGACTCCACAATGTGAGCACAGCTTTCAGGAACTGAAAAGACGCCTGACTTCTGCTCCCGTACTGGTACCGCCAGACTTCTCCAAGGACTTTGTTATCTACTGCGACGCCTCGCGACAAGGACTAGGTTGCATCCTCATGCAAGATCGACACGTAATTGCTTACGCCTCACGGCAATTGCACCCACATGAGGAGAATTATCCTACTCATGATCTAGAGCTTGCAGCCGTAGTCTATGCACTTAAGACCTGGCGACATTACCTCCTCGGTAACCGTTGTGAAATATTCACCGATCACCAAAGTCTGAAGTACATTTTCACCCAACCGGATTTGAATCTCAGGCAAAGACGTTGGGTTGAGTTGATCACAGATTTCGACTTAGGAATAACTTACACCCCAGGGAAAGCCAACGTCATGGCTGATGCACTAAGTCGTAAATCTTATTGTAACAACCTGATGTTACAACAAAGTCAACCGCTTCTCCATGGGGAATTTCGGAAGATTAACCTTCACATTGTTCCTCAAGGATTTCTTTCCACCTTGGTGGCGAAACCTACTCTTACGGATCAAATCATCGCTGCCCAGAAGCGAGATAAGGGAATAGCTAAGATCAAGGAGAACATTGCTAGCGGAGGTGCTAGTTGTTTCTCCATAAATGATCATGGTGTTGTGTACTTTGGGAACCGTTTAGTGGTTCCCAAGAACCAGCATCTACAACAGTTGATCCTTAAGGAGGCTCATGAATCTCCTCTCACCATTCATCCGGGTAGTACTAAAATGTATCAGGACCTACGCCAGAGGTTCTGGTGGACCAGAATGAAGAGAGAAATTGCTCAGTATATTGCTAATTGCGACATCTGTCGTCGTGTAAAAGCAGAGAATCAACGGCCTGCTGGCACCCTTCAACCCCTAGCTATTCCTGAATGGAAATGGGATAAAATTGGTATGGATTTCATTACCGGTTTTCCCAGGACCAAGAGAGGGAATAATGCTATTTTCGTCGTTGTCGATCGTCTTTCCAAAGTAGCCCATTTCCTACCTGTTCGTGAGAGTATAACCGCTAGTCAGCTGGCAAACTTATACATCTCCCGGATAGTGTCTCTCCATGGTGTCCCTTTGGAAATTAACTCGGATCGAGGAAGTATTTTCACCTCTTGATTTTGGGAAAGTTTCCAAAATGCTATGGGAACCCGTCTCTCCTTTAGCACCGCTTTCCACCCTCAGTCGAGTGGTCAGGTGGAACGCGTCAACCAGATTCTAGAAGACATGCTTCGAGCCTCTGTTATCTCATTCGGAATGGATTGGGAGAAGTGCCTTCCATTTGCCGAATTCGCTTACAACAACAGCTATCAATCTAGCTTGAGTAAAGCCCCTTTTGAAGTTCTCTATGGACGACGGTGTCGAACACCCCTTAACTGGTCAGAGACCGGGGAAAGACAATTCTTTGGCCCGGATATGATTCAGGAAGCAGAAGAGCAAGTTCGCATCGTTCGTGAAAAGTTGAAAACAGCCCAATCCCGTCAGAAGAGTCAATATGACCGAAAACATAAGGCTATGACTTTCGAGGTTGACGAGAAGGCTTACCTTCGGGTTACCCCTCTGAAGGGAACCCATCGTTTCGGTATCAAAGGCAAATTGGCTCCTCGTTACATTGGACCTTTTCGCATTCTCGCCAAACGAGGAGAAGTTGCCTACCAGTTGGAACTACCTCCGCACCTCTCCAGAGTCCACGATGTCTTCCACGTTTCTCAACTCAGGCGTTGCTTTTCGGATCCTATCCGTGGAGTGGACCACGAAACGCTTGATCTCCAAGATAATCTTACATATCGAGAGTACCCCATTCGTATTCTTGATCAGGCTGAGCGTACCACTCGACGTCATAATATCAAGTTTCTCAAAGTACAATGGTCGCACCATTCTGAGGATGAAGCAACTTGGGAAAGGGAGGATCGTCTTCGACTCGAGTATCCCGCCTTCTTCCCGGAGGAACCCAAATCTCGGGACGAGATTCTTTTGAGTGGGGGTGAGTTGTCACATCCTAGTTAGCCATGCATTAGAGTGTTGCATCATGTTTACTTTTTCATCAGAAACCTGAAATGGGGATGACAGAACTCCCAGCCCCCTCTGAAACCAACTAGGGTTACTAAAAAATAATTTTCAATGAACCTGAAATGCCCTTCTAAAATGCCCATCATTTTTGTCTTGGTTCAGAACCTCTGCCAAAAGTGGTGCACATTTTTCTAGGCCAGCCTAGGGTTTTTGAATTAAATCATAAATATTTGAATTTGGGCATTTAAAATTATATAAAATATTTAAATGCTCAAATATCTCCAAACTAAAATGTTTCATGTTGGAAATAATCCAACTATGGACCAGGAGTAGTTTGGTGATTTTTGGAGTTGCCTAAGTATTTTATTAAATTCAACAAAGTTGCAGAAGTATTAAAAAACAGAAAACAGAAAGAAAAGGGGAAAAGCTTACCTGGCGCCCAGCACCCGGCCCACCTGCCGGCCCAGCCCAGCACCACGCCAGCGAGCTGCTTGCCGGCCAGGCAGGCAGGCAGGTGCTCGACGGCGAGCACCGCATGGGTGCCACGCACCTGCTCGCCGCCTCGCCGCCTCCCTCGCCCGGCTAACGCCGTGAACCGGCCTCCCTCTCTCCCCCGAACCCCCCAGACACCCCCTCTCCTCTCCAGCTCCTCCCCCTCGCACGCCCCAGCCATGGCCGACGCCATCGCCGCCACCCCCTCGCCGTAGCCACGCCCTCCGTCCACCCCACGCCGTGCCACCGTGTCCAGGAGCTTCGCCGCCGTCCACTTCATCGAGCTAGCCGAGCCCCGTGTGCTCGAGCGGCCCGAGACCACCGCACCGACCTCGCCCGAGCTCGCCGTCGCCGGAGATCCCCTTCAACGCCGTCGCCGCCTCAGCTCGTCCCCGACCCCGCCGGTGGCCTCTACGGGAGCGCTGTGAGCCTAGCTACTCCTCCGACCTTCCCTCTCTCGTTCCCGAGCCATGTAGCCACCGCACGAGGATCACACGCCCGCACCGCCGCGGATCTCGTCGCCGACGTGCTTCCGGCCACCCTCCGGCCACAAGCTGGTGTCCATCTTACTCACCGAGTCCCGCAGCACCTAGCTAGCCACTCCCCGAGCCTCACCGACCCCTCTAGCGCCAAGTTCATCTTCGGCCAAACCCCGGTGGCCGCCAAAGTCGTCGCCGGCGCCAACTCCGGCCACCCCGACCCCAACGGACTCCACCAAGAGCTGCGGCTTGTCCTCAGCTCCACTCCGGTGGTCTCCGCGACCCATTTGGTGGCCGAAACGGCCAAAACCACTCCCGCCGCCGCGTCGGGCTCGCCGGCGGCTAAACGCCGGCGCCGCTGGCATTGACTTTGACCACGGGTGGGCCCTGGTTGACTCCCCTGAGTCAATGACAGGTGGGGCCCAGCCCTGTTAATTATACAGGATTAGTTTTAATTAAACTTTAATTAAAATAATCACCCTGACATGCGGGACCCACTGTCAGGTTTGACCCTGACATGTTCCGTTGACCTGCTGACGTCACACTGACGTCAGGCTGACGCATTAATGATTTTCTGGAATTATTCTAATATAGGAAATTCCAGAATATAATTTAAATTTCAAAAATTCATAACTTTTATTCTGTAACTCCAAATCAGACAAATTATATATGAAAAATGATCAGAAAAATTCAATCTATCCATCTGTACTATTTTCATGCATGACTAAACAAGTTAACTTGATGTTTAATGCAAAACAAGGAAAAGCACCTTAAAAGGCCATGTTTGAGTTTGAAATTTGAATCTTTGATTCAAATTGGTTCAAACCCTTCTGGTTCTAGTTGCATTAGCCCAACACACTCATATTGCCATGTTTCATGCATGCATCATATTGTTGCACATTGTTTGGTGATGGTTGTGTATCGGTGTCCCTTGCGACAGGTTCTGTCTCCGAGGAGTATCGTGATTACCCTAACGAAGAACCGTATCAGTGCATCGAACCATCAGGCAAGCAACCAACCATTTGATCATATCGATACAATCCCATGTTCTCGCTCCTGCTCTCTTTTACTGCATTAAGACAGCGTGTTTCAAACTGCTGTGTGCTACGGTAGTTGAACCCATTTCCTCTGCATGACCTGTCATTGCCACAGTAACTAGATGAAACCCACTAGCATGTGTAGGAGTTGATTGAGCCATATGTATGTGTTGTTCCTACCTTGCTATGCCTGCTATGCTTAGAGTCGTGTCAGGTCTGGTTCATCTGGGTGATGGGCTAGAGTGAAATGATTATGTCGGTAATGAGAGTGGTGTGGTGAACACGTTTTGGTAAAGGTATCGATGAGAGGCCATGTAGGAGTACATGGTGGGTTGTTTCATTGAAGCCGACCTTAAGCACTGAGATCTGTATGTGTGATTTAAGATACAGCTACTACCATGCATTGGGCCCTGAAATATGACCCCGCTCGACTTCTTAATCACCCTAGCTCTCTGTCCAGGAGTTGCAACTAGTTTCTGGTGTTTGTAGCCTACTGGAGGCCGTGGACAGCGCTGACCGTAGGGGTGGGCTGTGATGCGGTAGGTACGTGGCATGGTGTACCGAATACCCGTTAGGTATCTCGGGAACCCTGTTCACATCGTTCGGGGCCGTATGGGAAACCTCGGCCGGACTCCCTGCGGATGGAACCTGGATAGGCGATAAACCTGGACTAGAGGCTTAGGTGTTTAGGTAGGTCGTGGTCTACACCCACGTCGGCTTTCGCTTGAAGTCTGCCGAGCACATGTCGTGTGCAGACGCTAAGTGGTGGAAACATGTATGAAGAAGTACACCCCTGCAGGGTTATCATGATCTATTCGAATAGCCGCGTCCGCGGTAAAGGACTACTTGGTTGCCTATACAGTTCATAGACAAGTAAATGGAAACTACTAAAAGCCTCAAGATAAGTGTGAGTGCCGAGGATGGCTCTTCCGTAGGAAGACGGAGGCGGATCCTCGGTAGTGTATTGAAGTGGTGAGTAGTGGACTCGTGTACGCAAAACCATTTCAAGTTGGAGTCTCGTAGGTTAGCCTAGCCAAGAGTCAAAGCTGGCTTGCTGCAATAACTCCACCAACCCTTCTTGATAATATGCATGTATGTAGGACCTGATGTAAGTCTTGCTGAGTACCTTTGTACTCATGTTGCTATAATTTACATTTTTACAGAAGACGCTGCAACCCATTCTGATGGGTTCTACGTAGACGTTGACATCAACGAGTAGGCTAAAGGCCCAGGTGGTGATCCTGAGCTTGTGAAGGACCACGTAGTATAGCTAGGCTTTCCAAGCCTCTTTTATTTTACTAGTTGTCTGTACTCAGACAAGTTACTTCCGCTGCTGGTTTGTATGACTGTATGACTTGAATGCTGGGTCGTGAGACCCGTACCTTTGTGTATGTTATGTATGGCTCCCTGAGCCTTAAATAAAGTACTTGTGTCGTAGAGTCATGTTGTGATGCTTCGTTGTATTTGCACATATCGGGCATATTGTGTGTATGATTGAAATGCTTGGTATGTGTGGGATCTGACTATCTAGTTGTTTATCTTTAGTAGCCTCTCTTACCGGGAAATGTCTCCTAGTGTTACCGCTGGGCCATGGTAGCTTGCTACTGCTCTGGAACACTTAGGCTGGCCGGCATGTGTCCTTCTTCGTTCCTGTGTCTGTCCCTTCGGGGAAATGTCACGCATTGAGTATCGGAGTCCTGTTAGCCCGCTACAGCCCGGTTTACCGGAGTCCTGCTAGCCCAGTGCTACAGCCCGGACCCACTTGCTGATGACCAACACGTTCGAAGCTGGGTCATGGATGCCTGTCCCTGTAAGTCTGTGCCACTTTGGGTTTACGACTAGTCATGTCAGCCCGGGCTCCTTATCATATGGATGCTAGCGACACTATCATATACGTGAGCCAAAAGGCGCAAACGGTCCCGGGCAAAGGTAAGGCGACACCCGTGGGGATACCGTGCGTGAGGCCGCAAAGTGATATGAGGTGTTACCGGCTAGATCGATGTGACATCGAGTCGGGGTCCTGACAAGCGTCGGCGCTCGCCACGCACCTGGTTGTCCTCCTGGCAGAGGAGGAAGATGACAAGGGGGCGCTGGTGGGCTGGGCCGCCAGCTGGGCTGCCAGCAAGCTACAGTAGCGGGCCGCAGGTGGGTGCAGGTAAGTCCTTCTGCTCTATTTTATATTTTCTGTTTTGTTTTCTATTTTCTGTAATTTGTTTTTGATTTAGTTTTCAAACTAAATCAAATTTACTGCTTCTAATAAATATTGTGTGTAGCAAATATAAATCCAATGCAAATAGTTGTTGCATTAACTCCAAATGCCCAAAATAAATATTTATGAGCTCCTAAAAATATTGGTTTGAATTTTGCCTCTGGCCAATATTTTCAGGAGAAACATGAACATTTTCTTGGACCTATTTGAAGAAATTTTTATCTTGGTCATTTTCAGAAATGATTTCCGAGGCTTTCACATGTCCCCATTTCAAATTCATTGAAATTTAAACATGATGCACACATGACTAGCTAGTCTAGGTCATACCAGAACTACGGATGTGACAATAAATAAGAAAGAAGTCTTTCTCAGGAGATGACTCTGCTGATACCGAGTCGCTTGGCTATCCGAGGAAAGATGTCTTACGAGGTGGGTTGGACAACATACGTAGTGAGCCTGCTGCTATCAGTGTGAAGATGAGCATCTATCTTTCTTTTCGGGATTTAGTGTGTGTGTGTGCTTGGAATGTAAAATATATCTCTTCTCACCATCCCCATAGTGTATGAGACAAATGTATGCATTTCGATTAGGGTCGTATTCTATGGTTACGATTCTCATTCAAGTTTGCACTTTTCGAGCTCATCCTTACCTTTGCGCTTTAGCTGCTTGTTCCCACTAACCCATTTCATTTTCTTAGCTGGATCCTTCATAAAGTATCTCTTATCGCTTGTCCAGAGCCTCTCGGACATCTATTTCAAATGCATATCCCATTATTGCGCAGCAGGGTTATGAAAACCCACAGCCAAAATCTTGGGAAAATCTAAGTTAATGATCAATAGGTTTGGATAAATAATTTAGGAAAATCTCCCAACTATATTGGAAAATGCATTGGTTATCCATAAATGAAAATAAAGAAAGCTTTACCGCGATTCAATAAGAGTCAAAATAAGGATTTTTTAAGAAGGATTACATTATCTATAAATATAGTTATCCTGTTCTCGAACTTTTTTTTGCCTGCTTTGTCTCAACGAAAGCTTTTAGCCCATCCAGCTCGAATGAAGCTAGCTCTTCCCCTATAATATGCTTTCCTTCGGGGCAGGTTCTTTAAAAAGAAAAGAACCGGGTTATGAGCTCAACGAAAAAAAACTATTTAGGTTCCCCGAAGAGAATGGAAAAATCACAGAAACACTTTATATATGTTCTGTTATTTCGAGATTCAAAGAAGCAAGCAAGTTTTTCATATAGTTGTTTTTGTGTAGTGATCTCTGTTCATGGAGATCACGAGGCCACTGTGATCATTATTGGATTCTTTTTATTGTGACCAAGATCCATGAAATAGCTCTCTTTATACTACGTTATAACTAGCGGATACTTCCCATTCTTATGTCTTCTTTCCTTATTACGACTCCTGTGCTTAGATAAAATACGACGTTTTTTAGGCTAGTTGAATAGTTTTGATTAAGGTTTTATTAGTTTATTACTTGAAACTAAATCAAGGATTTTCAGGATACTTCCTTCGAGGACTTTCACAGAAAAACAAAAGTTGTATGCCAAAAAGAGCCAATGTGAATTTAGGTTCAAAAGGATCAATAGCACATGACGAAGTTCAAGTGTCTTCTCTTCAAGAGAATAAAAATTGTTGCGGATAGGGATCCTGTAAAAACATCTTTTGAGGAATGGGCCAGACCCGGCCATTTCTCAAGAACACTAGCTAAGGGCCCTGATACTACCACTTGGATCTGGAACCTACATGTCTTGTTGCTTCGGATCAGTTCCCTTTAGAAGCAGTTTTCCTCTTCTTCAATCTCGAATCCCAAAGGGGAGGCTCTAGTTGCCAAGTAAGAAAAGATCTTGGTAGTTCCCCTTTTCTCTCTTATTGAATTAACTAATTCATTTCCTTTTTACTTTTGGATTTTTTTGATTTGATTTGGCATTATTCAACAATAAAAAAGCGCGGCTGAGTCCAAAAACAGAAATAATATTGCTAGAAATTGATAAGGTAGCATTTCCATTTCTTCTTCAAAAAAAAGTCAAAAAAAAGGAAAAATTGGGTCTATGTTCAACGGAAAATAATTCTCAAGAGCAAGGAAAAGTTTATGAAGTATTCATGCTATTATATTATCCATCTAGGATGTTTTATATGCATTTATATGCTATTTTATATGATTTTTGGGACTAACCTATTAACCTAGAGCCCAGTGCCAGTTTTTGTTTTTTTCCTTATTTTTGAGTTTTACAGAAAACGAATACCAAACGGAGTCCAATTGACGTGCCAATTTTTGACGAATTTTTATGGACCAAAAGAAGCCCCTGGAGTGCAAGAGTTGGGCCAAAAGAGTCTCGGGCTGCCCACGAGGGTGGGGGCCATGCCCACCACCCTAGGGCACGCCCCCCTGCCTCGTGGACAGCCCGGAAACCCCCCCTGACGTGAGACCTACGCCAAAAATTCCTATAAATACTGAAACCTCCAGAAAATAACCTAGATCGGGAGTTCCGTCGCCGCAAGCCTCTGTAGCCACCAAAAACCAATCGAGACCCTGTTCCGGCACCCTGCCGGAGGGGGGATCCCTCACCGGTGGCCATCCTCATCATCCCGATGCTCCCCATGACGAGGAGGGAGTAGTTCACCCTCGGGGCTGAGGGTATGTACCAGTAGCTATGTGTTTGATCTCTCTCTCTCTCTCTCTCTCTCTCTCTCGTGTTCTTGATATGGCACGATCTTGATGTATCGCGAGCTTTTCTATTATAGTTCGATCTTATGATGTTTCTCCCCCTCTACTCTCTTGTAATGGATTGAGTTTTCCCTTTGAAGTTATCTTATCGGATTGAGTCTTTAAGGATTTGAGAACATTTGATGTATATCTTGCATGTGCTTATCTGTGGTGACAATGGGATATCACGTGATCTACTTGATGTATGTTTTGGTGATCAACTTGCGGGTTCAGTGACCTTGTGAACTTATGCATAGGGGTTTGCACACATTTTCATCTTGACTCTCCAGTAGAAACTTTGGGGCACTCTTTGAAGTACTTTGTGTTGGTTGAATAGATGAATCTGAGATTGTGTGATGCATATCATATAATCATACCCGCGGATACTTGAGGTGACATTGGAGTATCTAGGTGACATTAAGGTTTTGGTTGATTTGTGTCTTAAGGTGTTATTCTAGTATGAACTCTATGATAGATTGAACGGAAAGAATAGCTTCGTGTTATTTTACTACGGACTCTTGAATAGATCGATCAGAAAGGATAACTTTGAGGTGGTTTCGTACCCTACAATAATCTATTCGTTTGTTCTCCGCTATTAGTGACTTTGGAGTGACTCTTTGTTGCATGTTGAGGGATAGTTATATGATCCAGTTATGTTATTATTATTAAGAGAACTTGCACTAGTGAAAGTATGAACCTTAGACCTTGTTTCCTACCATTGCAATACCGTTTACGCTCACTTTTATCACTTGTTACCTTGCTGTTTTTATAATTTCAGATTACAAATACTCATATCTACCATCCATGTTGCACTTGTATCACCATCTCTTCGCCGAACTAGTGCACCTATACAATTTTCCATTGTATTGGGTGTGTTGGGGACACAAGAGACTCTTTGTTATTTGGTTGCAGGGTTGTTTGAGAGAGACCATCTTCATCCTACGCCTCACACGGATTGATAAACCTTAGGTCATCCACTTGAGGGAAATTTGCTACTCTCCTACAAACCTCTGCACTTGGAGGCCCAACAACATCTACAAGAAGAAGGTTGTGTAGTAGACATCAGGACCCTGTGGGCACAGGGCCTAAACCCCCGTGGGCACGGGGTGTCCAGGAACTTCCCGTTGAGCCCCAGCGGCTAGTTTTGGGTTTTGTCTATTTAAGGGCTCCTTCCTCCCACCGGTTGGGGGGCTGTTGTTTCACATTCTAAACATCATTTTGAGACTCTTACCACCTCTCCCAAACCCCTAACTCCCCTCCAAGTGAAGGGGGATTTGTGGATGGATCTTGGAGTCATTTGTTGATTTCCTCCACTGCATCCCCTCTCTTCAATCTCCCACTTTCTTGAGTTGCATCTTGTGAGACTGAGAGAGTGAGTTGAGCATTTGTTGCTTGACCTTGCATTGCATTTGTTGCATTGATTTGAGCTCCCCGCATCGATTTGTACGAGTGAGAGCCCGTGAGTTTATTACTCTTGGAGGCTTCGCCTCCTATATGGTTTGGTGAGATCTTTGAGAAGTTTGTGAAGAGGCCTAGCTAGGTGGCCAAGGTTCCTCCGGAAGCTTCCTTTTGTGGTGTGCTCCGGGGAAGGGTGTGAAGCGGCCTAGGTGGTCAAGTTCCTCTGGAAGCTTCCGTGGTTGTGGTGTGCTCCGGAGAAGATTGTAAAGGTGTGGTGGTCGCCTTCAAGACCAACCCCGAGTGAACCGAGGCTCATCTGTTGGGGGTGACTCGAAAGGGAGAACACGGTGAGTCACTTGGTGACGCCCCGGAGCTTTGGCTTCGGCACCGCTCTAACAGAGATTAGCACTCTCACGAGTGTGAACTTCGGGATAAATCCGCATCCCCGACTCACTTGTGGTTATCTCATACCCACGCCCTTTAATTTCAGCAATTCATACTTGCTCATATTGATATATCTTGTGCTAGTTAAATTGCTTAGTTGTTCCTTCATTTCCATATCTTGTGATATAGTTTGTGCTTGCTAGTTTGCTTAAGTGCATGTCTTGTTTAGCATAGGTTGTTGGTGCACTTAGTTGAGCCTAGCATATTTAGGATTTGTGCTTAAAAAGTATCTGTTAGTTTAATTCCGCATTAGGATAAAGCCAAATCCGTAAAAGTTTTAAAACTCCTATTCACCCCCCTCTGGTCGTAATCTGGAACATTTCAAAGGTGGTTAGACCATCTTCAACAGATGATGTAAACTTGATACATACGGCCAGGAATTATGTTTCACCACATCAAAACCCAATGAAGTCGAAAACCAACTTGTAGTTGAATGGTTAGGAAGGTGGTTAGACCATTTTCAACAGATGATGTAAACTTGATATGTACGACCAGAATTTATGTTTCACCACATCAAAACCCAATGAAGCCAAAACCAACTTGTAGTTGAATGGTTAGGAAGGTGGTTAGACCATCTTCAAAGGTGATGTAAACTTGATGTAAAAACGATTAAAGGGTAGTGGCATGGAGAGAAGATTTTTGCCCACCATGTTTGTTGTTGCTCCAACAGATTATGTAAAAGTGATTCCTAGAAAATTGAGAAGCAGTTGAAACGTGAGATCCAAAGATGAAAAGGTCAGGAGGCGAATCTGACGGTCATAGGAGTCAAGAACAATTTCGGCCACGGAATTCGCTAAGGTCGAGACATTCGTCGGGCCACCTAGGATAGGAGTCAGATGGGAGCAAGAGTCGAGGGTGCGGCCAACTCTGACAGCGGCGCGCTACCCGAGCGTCGAGAGCTTTGAACGGGATTGGTGGTTCGGTGTAGTTGGGTCGCTCGACTCGAGGTCGCCTGGTCGTTAATCGACCTCGTTGGTCAACGGTGGAGCGACATCTACCATCTCAAATGATTGAGAAGATGGGGGAATGGCCAGAATCGGCAACGACATTCCGAGCTTCTGCGACATCGGTGGGGGGTTGCGATGGTTGTATCGGACGGTGGAATGAGCGACTAATGAGTAATATTTTTGCACTTATCACACCATTATTTAACTCGGGTAATCCTAGATTTGTTTTAAAGAATCAATATGATATTGTCAGTAATGACTAATGAATCCGAGAGATCATGAAATCCTTTGTTTAATGTGTTTCTATAGAAAAGGGGGCCCAAACATGGAAGGAAATCATCACAGAAGGAAACATGAAGTTTGGTGGAAGAGAGAAGGCAATTGAAGGTGCACACAAGTCAAAAGAGCGCAAGGCGGGCGCTCATCGCTCGTACCCGCGCTCATATCATTTGCCGTTGGCTCCAACAGGTCCACCTTAGCAACTTCTAAGGGGTCGACACATAATTGTCAATAGAGAGAGCACCACTCGCGAAACAAAGAATCAGAACCATCTTCCATCCTAGCTGCCGCCATTTCCCATCTCATCTCCATAGCAACCGTCACCATCGTAACCGCAACCATCCATCGCCAAGTTAGTCATACTTGTAATCCATGTGCCGCATCCGGCAAAAAATGGATAACATATTATTAATCAACCATTTTTTATGTCATCTTCAATGAGTTCATCGTGCGATATAATCGCCATGTGTGAGTAATTCGGCAAGACAATGGGTTGATGACCGACCTTGCAACCTAATGTATTTGGGGAATACATCGTTGGAACAACTTTGTATATTTAATGTTATTTGTATGTGCCCGATTGCAACAGAATTGTCTCTTGTATTTTTCTCATCATAAGCCCTGCCAGTATCCAGGATCATGTAGATAGATCAAGGAGGAGGTAAAGAGCGAGGAGGACATGGAATGCTATCCCAAAAGCAGCGAGAGAAGGGGTTAGTATGGTAGGGGGAAGTTATTCCTTTGGGACAAATGAAGTGTAGTCATTAAACGCCTAGTGCTTTTGTCCAAATATTTATTTTAATAAGTGAGGTAACCCCATGCGACAGTAAGGGCCATTAGTTGGACAACTAACTCTTGATGCAGGTCGCACAATGGTGAAGACGTACTTTGAACACATCCCCATATTTTCACGTTGCAAGCACATCATAATAGTTGTATTCCAGAGCACAGTTTAATATCAATATCATTAAGACCTCGACCACAAATATAAGGTTGTGAGAGTAAGATCTCATACTCACGCCTATTTTTAGTAGAAGTGTTTACACCCAAAAGGTTGCTAAGGTTCAGTTGATAAGCTGAAATTTAATTAGCTAGCAATAACTTGTCAGAGCCTTTGTCATAGTAAAGCCTTATGGCGTTTCAAGGTCCCCAACAAGATGAAGATTGTTCTCTGGCATCTAGCTCATGACTACCTTCCCTCTGGTGACCAACTTCAGTGACGCCAGATTCCTACACGAATAGACTGCTGTTTTTGTGGTCGGACCAAGAGTGTGGAACTTGCTATGCTATTCTGCCCACATGCTTGTGCTATATGAGATGTGCTTAATGTTGGGGAACGTAGTAATTTCAAAAAATTTCCTACGTACACGCAAGATCATGGTGATGGCATAGCAACGAGAGGGGAGAGTGTTGTCCACGTACCCTCGTAGACCGTAAGCGGAAGTGTTATGACAACGCGGTTGATGTAGTCGTACGTCTTCACGATCTGACCGATCCAAGTACCGAACGTACGGCACCTCCGAGTTCAGCACACGTTCAGCTCGATGACGATCCCCGGACTCCGATCCAGCAAAGTGTCGGGGATGAGTTCCGTCAGCATGACGGCGTGGTGACGATAATGATGTTCTACCGGTGCAGGGCTTCGCCTAAACTCCGTGACGATATGACCGAGGTGGAATATGGTGGAGGGGGGCACCGCACACGGCTAAGGAACGATCCGTAGATCAACTTGTGTTGTTGTGCCTAGAGGTGCCCCCCTGCCCCCGTATATAAAGGAGGGAGGGGGGAGGTGCGGCCGGCCAGGAGGGGCGCGCCAGGAGGAGTCCTCCTCCCACCGGGAGTAGGACTCCCCCCCTTCCTTATTGGAGTAGGAGAGAAGGAAAGAGGGGGAGAGGAGGAAGGAAAAGGGGGCTGCACCCCTTGTCCAATTCGGACCAGAAGGGGGCTGCGCACCTCCTTCCTTTCAGCCTCTCTCCTCTATTCCCGTATGGCCCAATAAGGCCCATATACTCCCCGACGAATTCTCGTAACTCTCCGGTACTCCGAAAAATACCCGAATCACTCGGAACCTTTCCGAACTCCGAATATAGTCGTCCAATATATTGATCTTTACATCTCGACCATTTCGAGACTCCTCGTCATGTCCCCGATCTCATCCGGGACTCCGAACTCCTTAGGTACATCAAAACTCATAAACTCATAATATAACTGTCATCGAAACCTTAAGCGTGCGGACCCTACGGGTTCGAGAACTATGTAGACATGACCTAGAACTATTCTTGGTCAATAACCAATAGCGGAACCTGGATGCCCATATTGGCTCCTACATATTCTACGAAGATCTTTATCGGTTAAACCGCATAACAACATACTTTGTTCCCTTTGTCATCGGTATGTTACTTTCCCAAGATTCGATCGTCGGTATCTAATACCTAGTTCAATCTCGTTAACGGCAAGTCTCTTTACTCGTTACGTAATGCATCATTCCGTAACTAACTCATTAGCTACATTGCTTGCAAGGCTTATACTGATGTGCATTACCGAGAGGGCCCAGAGATACCTCTCCGACAATCGAAGTGACAAAACCTAATCTCGAAATACGCCAACCCAACATGTACCTTTGGAGACACCTGTAGTACTCCTTTATAATCACCCAGTTACGTTGTGACGTTTGGTAGCACCCAAAGTGTTCCTTCAGTAAACGGGAGTTGCATAATCTCATAGTTACATGAACATGTATAAGTCATGAAGAAAGCAATAGCAACATACTAAACGATCAAGTGCTAGGCTAATGGAATGGGTCATGTCAATCACATCATTCTCCTAATGATGTGATCCCATTAATCAAATGACAACACATGTCTATGGTTTAGGAAACATAACCATCTTTAATTAATGAGCTAGTCAAGTAGAGGCATACTAGTGACTATATGTTTGTCTATGTATTCACACATGTATTATGTTTCTGGTTAATACAATTCTAGCATGAATAATAAACATTTATCATGATATAAGAAAATAAATAATAACTTTATTATTGCCTCTAGGGCATATTTCCTTCAGTCTCCCACTTGCACTAGAGTCAATAATCTAGTTCACATCACCATGTGATTTAACATCAATATTCATATCTGTATATGATTAACACCCATAGTTCACATCGTCATGTGACCAACACCTAAAGGGTTTACTAGAGTCAATAATCTAGTTCACATCGCTATGTGATTAACACCCAAAGAGTACTAAGGTATGATCATGTTTTGCTTGTGAGAGAAGTTTAGTCAAAGGATCTGTCATATTCAGAGACGTATGTATTTTGCAAAATATTCTATGTCCATAATGCTCTGCATGGAGCTACTCTAGCTAATTGCTCCCACTTTCAATATGTATCCAGATTGAGACTTAGAGTCATCTGGATCAGTGTAAAAGCTTGCATCGTTGTAACTTTTTACGATGGGCTCTTTTATCACTTCCATAATCGAGAAACATCTCCTTAGTCCTCACTAAGGATATTCTTGACCGCTGTCCAGTGATCTACTCTTAGATCAAAATTGTATTCCTTTGTCAAACTCAGAGCAAGGTATACAATAGGTCTGGTTCACATCATAGCATACTTTATAGAACCTATGACTGAGGCATAGGGAATGACTTTTCATTCTCTTTCTATTTTCTGCCATGGTCGGGTCTTGAGTCTTACTCAAATTCACACCTTTGCATCACAGGCAAGAACTCCTTCTTTGACTGTTCCATTTTGAACTATTTCAAAAATTTATCAAGGTATGTACTCATTGAAAAATCTTATCAAGCGTCTTGATCTATCTATATAGATATTGATGCTCAATGTGTAAGCAGCTTCACCGAGGTCTTGCTTTGAAAAACTCTTATTCAAGTATCCTTTCATGCTATCCAGAATTTCTATATCATTTCCAATCAACAATATGTCATCCACATATAATATTAGAAATGCTACAGAGCTCCCACTCACTTTCTTGTAAATACAGGCTTCTTCAAAAGTTTGTATAAAACCATATGCTTTGATCAACTCAGCAAAGCGTATATTCCAACTCCGAGATGCTTGCACCAGTCCATAGATGGATTGCTGGAGCTTGTACAATTTGTTAGCACCTTTGACAAAACCTTCTGGTTGCATCATATACAACTCTTATTTAAGAAAACCATTAAGGAATGCAGTTTTGACATCCTTTTGCCAGATTTCATAAAATGTGGCGATTGCTAACATGATTCGGACAGACTTAAACATCGATACGAGTGAGAAAATCTCATCGTATTAAACACTTTGAACTTGTCGAAAACCTTTTGCAACAAGTCGAGCTTAGTAGATAGTAATACTACTATCAGTGTTCGTCTTCCCCTTGAAGATCCATTTATTTAACATGGCTTGCTGATCATCGAGCAAGTCAATCGAAGTCCATACTTTGTTCTCATACATGGATCATATCTCAGATTTTATGGCCTTAAGCCATTTCGTGGAATCTGAGCTCATCATCGCTTCCTCATATTTCGTAGGTTCATCATGGTCTAGTAACATGACTTCCAGAATATGATTACCGTACCACTCTGGTGCGGATCTTACTCTGGAAGACCTACGAGGTTTGGTAGCAACTTGATCTGAAGTTTCATGATCATCATCATTAACTTCCTCACTAATTGGTGTAGGAATCACTGGAACTGATTTCTGTGATGAACTACTTTCCAATAAGGGAGAAGGTACAATTACCTCATCAAGTTCTACTTTCCGCCCACTCACTTCTTTCGAGAGAAACTTCTTCCCTAGAAAGGATCCATATTAGCAACGAATAACTTGCCTTCGGATCTGTGATAGAAGGTTTATTCTATGAAGACGCACTTCTCCGATTTGGGTTCGAGCTTATCAAGTTGAAAACCCTTTTTCATATAAGCATCACAACTCCAAACTTTAAGAAACGATAGCTTAGGTTTACTGCTAAACCATAGTTCATATGGTGTCATCTCAACGGATTTTGATGGTGCCCTATTTAACGTGAATGCGGCCGTCTCTAAAGCATAACCCCAAAACGATAGCGGTAAATCAGTAAGAGACATCATAGATCACACCATATCAAGTAAAGTACGATTACGACGTTCGGACACACCATTTCGTTGTGGTGTTCCAGGTGGCGTGAGTTGCGAAACTATTCCACATTGTTTCAAGTGTAGGCCAAACTCATAACTCAAATACTCTCCTCCATGATCAGATCGTAGAAACTTTATTTTCTTGTTACGATGATTTTCCACTTCACTCTGAAATTCTTTGAACTTTTCAAATGTTTCAGACTTGTGTTTCATCAAGTAGATATACCCATATCTGCTCAAATCATCTGTGAAGGTGAGAAAATAACGATACCCGCCGCGAGCCTCAACATTCATTGGGCCACAAACATCAGTATGTATGATTTCCAACAAATCAGTTGCTCGCTCCATAGTTCCGGAGAACGGCGTTTTAGTCATCTTGCCCATAAGGCACGGTTCGCAATTACCAAGTGATTCATAATCAAGTGATTCCAAAAGTCCATCAGTATGGAGTTTCTTCATGCGCTTTACACCGATATGACCCAAATGGCAGTGCCACAAATAAGTTGCACTATCATTATTAACTCTGCATCTTTTGGTTTCAACACTATGAATATGTGTATCACTACTATCGAGATTTAATAAAAATAGACCACTCTTCAAGGGTGCATGACCATAAAAGATATTACTCATATAAATAGAACAACCATTATTCTCTGATTTAAATGAATAACCGTCTCGCATCAAACAAGATCCAGATATAATGTTCATGCTCAACGCTGGCACCAAATAACAATTATTCAGGTCTAAAACTAATCCCGAAGGTAGATGTAGAGGTAGCGTGCCGACCGCGATCACATCGACTTTGGAACCGTTTCCCACGCGCATCGTCACCTCGTCCTTGGCCAGTGCTCGCTTATTCCATAGTCCCTGTTTCGAGTTGCAAATATTAGCAACAGAACCAGTATCAAATACCCAGGTGCTACTACGAGCTCTAGTTAGGTACACATCAATAACATGTATATCACATATACCTTTGTTCACTTTGCCATCCTTCTTATCCGCCAAATACTTGGGGCAGTTCCGCTTCTAGTGACCAGTCTGCTTGCAGTAGAAGCACTCAGTTTCAGGCTTAGGTCCAGACTTGGGTTTCTTCTCTTGAGCAGCAACTTGCTTACTGTTCTTCTTGAAGTTCCCCTTCTTCTTCCCTTTGCCCTTTTTCTTGAAACTAGTGGTCTTGTTGACCATCAACACTTGATGCTCCTTCTTGATTTCTACCTCCACAGCTTTTAGCATTGCGAAGAGCTCGGGAATAGTCTTGTTCATCCCTTGCATATTATAGTTCATCACAAAGCTCTTGTAGCTTGGTGGCAGTGATTGGAGAATTCTGTCAATGACGCTATCATCCAGAAGATTAACTCCCAGTTGAATCAAGTGATTATTATACCCAGACATTTTGAGTATATGTTCACTGACAGAACTATTCTCCTTCATCTTGCAGCTGTAGAACTTATTGGAGACTTCATATCTCTCAATCCGGGCATTTGCTTGAAATATTAAATTCAACTCCTGGAACATCTCATATGCTCCATGACGTTCAAAACGTCGTTGAAGACCCGGTTCTAAGCCGTAAAGCATGGCACACTGAACTATAGAGTAGTCATCAGCTTTGCTCTGCCAGACATTCTTAATGTCGTCAGTTGCATCAGCAGCAGGCCTGGCACCCAGCGGTGCTTCCAGGATGTAACTTTTCTGTGCAGCAATGAGGATAATCCTCAGGTTACGGACCCAGTCCGTGTAATTTCTACCATCATCTTTCAACTTTGCTTTCTCAAGGAACGCATTAAAATTCAATGGAACAACAGCACGAGCCATCTATCTACAAACAAACATAGACAAGCAAAATACTATCAGGTACTAAGTTCATGATAAATTTAAGTTCAATTAATCATATTACTTAAGAACTCCCACTTAGACAGACATCTCTCTAGTCATCTAAGTGATCACGTGATCCAAATCAACTAAACCATACCGATCATCACGTGAGATGGAGTAGTTTTCAATGGTGAACATCACTATGTTGATCATATCTACTATATGATTCACGCTCGACCTTTCGGTCTCCGTGTTCCGAGGCCATATCTGCATATGCTAGGCTCGTCAAGTTTAACCTGAGTATTCCGCATGTGCAAAACTGTCTTGCACCCGTTGTAGATGGACGTAGAGCTTATCACACCCGATCATCACGTGGTGTCTGGGCACGACAAACTTTGGCAACGGTGCATACTCAGGGAGAACACTTCTTGATTATTAAGTGAGAGATCATCTTAAAATGCTACCGTCAATCAAAGCAAGATAAGATGCATAAAGGATAAACATCACATGCAATCAATATAAGTGATATGATATGGCCATCATCATCTTGTGCTTGTGATCTCCATCTTCGAAGCACCGTCGTGATCACCATCGTCACCGGCACGACACCTTGATCTCCATCGTAGCATCATTGTCGTTACGCCATCTATTGCTTCTACGACTATTGCTACCGCTTAGTGATAAAGTAAAGCAATTACAGGGCGTTTGCATTTCATACAATAAAGCGACAACCATATGGCTCCTGCCAGTTGCCAATAACTTCGGTTACAAAACATGATCATCTCATACAATAAAATATAGCATCACGTCTTGACCATATCACATCACAACATGCCCTGCAAAAACAAGTTAGACGTCCTCTACTTTGTTGTTGCAAATTTTACGTGGCTGCTACGGGCTTAGCAAGAACCGTTCTTACCTACGCATCAAAACCACAACGATAGTTCGTCAAGTTAGTGATGTTTTAACCTTCGCAAGGACCGGGCGTAGCCACACTCGATTCAGCTAAAGTGAGAGACACAGACACCCGCCAGCCACCTTTAAGCACGAGTGCTCGCAACGGTGAAACCAGTCTCGCGTAAGCGTACGCGTAATGTCGGTCCAGGCCGCTTCATCTCACAATACCGCCGAACCAAAGTATGACATGCTGGTAAGCAGTATGACTTGTATCGCCCACAACTCACGTGTGTTCTACTCGTGCATATAACATCAACGCATAAAACCAGGCTCTGATACCACTGTTGGGGAACGTAGTAATTTCAAAAAAATTCCTACGTACACGCAAGATCATGGTGATGGCATAGCAACGAGAGGGGAGAGTGTTGTCCACGTACCCTCGTAGACCGTAAGCGGAAGCGTTATGACAACGCGGTTGATGTAGTCGTACGTCTTCACGATCCGACCGATCCAAGTACCGAACGTACGGCACCTCCGAGTTCAGCACACGTTCAGCTCGATGACGATCCCCGGACTCCGATCCAGCAAAGTGTCGGCGATGAGTTCCGTTAGCATGACGGCGTGGTGACGATGATGATGTTCTACCGGCGCAGGGCTTCGCCTAAACTCCGCGACGATATGACCGAGGTTGAATATGGTGGAGGGGGGCACCGCACACGGCTAAGGAACGATCCGTAGATCAACTTGTGTTGTTGTGCCTAGAGGTGCCCCCCTGCCCCCGTATATAAAGGAGGGAGGGGGGAGATGCGGCCGGCCAAGAGGGGCGCGCCAGGAGGAGTCCTCCTCCAACCGGGAGTAGGACTCCCCCCCTTCCTTGTTGGAGTAGGAGAGAAGGAAAGAGGGGGAGAGGAGGAAGGAAAAGGGGGCTGCACCCCTTGTCCAATTCGGACCAGAAGGGGGCTGCGCACCTCCTTCCTTTCAGCCTCTCTCCTCTATTCCCGTATGGCCCAATAAGGCCCATATACTCCCCGACGAATTCCCGTAACTCTCCGGTACTCCGAAAAATACCCGAATCACTCGGAACCTTTCCAAACTCCGAATATAGTCGTCCAATATATCGATCTTTACGTCTCGACCATTTCGAGACTCCTCGTCATGTCCCCGATCTCATCCGGGACTCCGAACTCCTTAGGTACATCAAAACTCATAAACTCATAATATAATTGTCATCGAAACCTTAAGCGTGCGGACCCTACGGGTTCGAGAACTATGTAGACATGACCTAGAACTATTCTTGGTCAATAACCAATAGCGGAACCTGGATGCCCATATTGGCTCCTACATATTCTACGAAGATCTTTATCGGTTAAACCGCATAACAACATACTTTGTTCCCTTTGTCATCGGTATGTTACTTGCCCGAGATTCGATCGTCGGTATCTAATACCTAGTTCAATCTCGTTACCGGCAAGTTTCTTTACTCGTTACGTAATGCATCATTCCGTAACTAACTCATTAGCTACATTGCTTGCAAGGCTTATACTGATGTGCATTACCGAGAGGGCCCAGAAATACCTCTCCGACAATCGGAGTGACAAAACCTAATCTCGAAATACGCCAACCCAACATGTACCTTTGGAGACACCTGTAGTATTCCTTTATAATCATCCAGTTACGTTGTGACATTTGGTAGCACCCAAAGTGTTCCTTCGGTAAACGGGAGTTGCATAATCTCATAGTTACAGGAACATGTATAAGTCATGAAGAAAGCAATAGCAACATACTAAACGATCAAGTGCTAGGCTAACGGAATGGGTCATGTCAATCACATCATTCTCCTAATGATGTGATCCCATTAATCAAATGACAACACATGTCTATGGTTTAGGAAACATAACCATCTTTGATTAATGAGCTAGTCAAGTAGAGGCATACTAGTGACTATATGTTTGTCTATGTATTCACACATGTATTATGTTTCCGGTTAATACAATTCTAGCATGAATAATAAACATTTATCATGATATAAGGAAATAAATAATAACTTTATTATTGCCTCTAGGGCATATTTCCTTCACTTAAGGCATCGTTCAACATTAGGCTACGACGGTCCTCCTTCACATTTCCCAAGTAGTGGCTCTTCGACTTCCTTTCTAGTTGCTCGGATGAGGAAGCGATGATCGTCACTGTCTCCATATGGCATATCTGGGAGGCGCGGTACGCGGCAAGGAATGAGCCGACACCGCCTACGCCAGGGCGCACTACTGCCAGGGCCAAGGCTTACATTGACCTGATCCTCCAACACCTATACAAGCCTATACTTGCTTCCAGTCGTGAGACCTCGTATACTGATCGTCAATGGTCTCCGCCGCCGCAAGGTACAGTGGTGGATTTCTCCGATGCGGTTGTGTCAGTGGAGCAACATAAATCTGGAGTAGGGGTGGTGGTGCTAAACCATGAGAGCTTGTGTGTAGCTGCCTGTTCTAATCCGTTGAGGGGTGCACTGTCTCCAGAAGTAGCTGAGGCCTTAGCACTCTATCGAGCGGTTCATCTTGCATGTGATGAGGGTTTTGATGATGTTATCTTCAACACGAATTGCCTCTTAGTGGTGCAGCGCTTGAAATCTTCTTCTAGTGACCGCTCGGTGGTGGGTTCTATTCTCATGGACGTCAAAGTGATGGCAAATGGTCTTTCTTCTGCAACTTTCCAGCATCTTCATCGGCACTACAATGTTTTAGCTCATGTCTTAGCTAGATCTAGTTTGAGCTCTACTAGTCCATGTACTTTTCTTTCTGCTCCGGATTGCATCCTGAAGACTCTTTGTAAATTTGTTGCTTGATCAATAAAGATCGACGTTCTCTCAAAAAAAAAGGTTTACATCCTCTCGTGGTTTTGATAACTCAGGGCCACAACTTGCGAAAAAGTCACAGGAACCTTCGCTATCTAAATCGGATCTCAAATGTAATCAACCACCTTTTCTGGCACCGTTCTCGGGGCGACATCTTATCACTAGTCATTGCATTGGAGTCACTGTTAGAGTTTTTAATTTCAGTTTCCGTTTCAATTTTTGTTCTTGGCTTTGTTTGTTTTCTAGTTGTGTTGTTACCGAAAACCCAAAATATTATTATGGCTCAGAAACTTGGAGTATTCACTGCTCGATATGAAAACTTTATGCGTGCACCAATTGCACAACCTGATGTTGTTGCCGAGCAATATAAAATTAAGCCCCACTTAGCCACAATGGTTCAACAAGACCAATTTAGAGGCACTGCATTAGAGGATGTCGGCATGCACTCACATAATTTTACTAAGCCGTGTGACATGACACGTATTAGAAATAATGAACGTATGCTTTGAAGTTGCATCTATTTCCTTTCTCCTTTAGAGGAAAAGCAAAATAATGGCTTCTAGCTTTGCCTATAGGAACTATAACTTCACGGACTGCTTGTGGTAGCAAATTTTATCTCGGTTTCGTCCCCCTGAAAAAATTATGCAATTTGGTTGTTAGATCACTGGTTTTAAGCCAAAAGACCGTGAGCCACTAGCGCTTGCGTGAGATGGAAGAATGTTTAATTCTTCTTTTGTTTTATAACACTAGTGCAGAACCGGCCTTTAGTGTCAGTTCGTAACGGCCTTTAGTGTTGGTTCGCCAACCGGCACTAAAGAGTGGGGACTAAAGCTCCCCCCCCTTTAGTACTAGTTCGTCACGAACCGGCGCTAAAGTGACATCATGTGGCACGAGCCAGGCCCGTGTGCGTGTAGGACATTAGTACCGGTTGGTAACACCAAACGGTACTAAATGTTTGGGTGTTTTTTTTTAATTTTTCCTTTATTTTTGTGTTTTCAATTTAATTTAGTGATTGTTTTACATTATAATGAGTTGTTAAATCATTAGGTGAAAGTACCGCAGATTAGTTTCGACTGATGCATTCCTATAGCTATATACTAGCTAGCTAAGTGATCAAGAGTATGCCTATATCCATATTATACTTGATCACTGATACGTCCATTTTGCATCATGCTTTTATATCAATATTTATTGCATTATGGGCTGTTATTACACAATATATCTCATTACTTATGGCTATTCTCTCTTATTTTACAAGGTTTGCCATGAAGAGGGGGAATGCCGGCAGCTGGAATTCTGGCTGGAAAAGGAGCAAATGTTGGAAACCTATTCTGCACAACTCCAAAAGTCCTGAAACTCCACGAAACAACTTTTTTGAATTTATAAGAATTTCTAAGCGAAAGAAATAGGCCAGGGGGCCCACACCCTGTCCAGGAGACAGGGGGCGCCCCCCTATAGGGCGCTCCCCCTATCTCCTGGGCCCCCTGGTGGGCCTCCGGCGTCCATCTTCTGCTATATCATCATTTTTACCCTGGAAAAATCGGGGGCAAGCTTACGGGATGAAACTCCGCTGCCACGAGGTGGAACCTTGGCGGAACCAATCTAGGGCTCTGGCAGAGCTGTTCTGCCGGGGACACTTCTCTTCGAGAGGGGGAAATCATCACCAACGTCATCACCAACAATCCTCTCATTGGGAGGGGGTCAATCTCCATCAACATCTTCACCAGCACCATCTCCTCTCAAACCCTAGTTCATCTCTTGTATCCAATCTTGTATCCAAAACCACCAATTGGTACCTATGGGTTGCTAGTAGTGTTGATTACTCCTTGTAGTTGATACTTATTGGTTTACTTGGTGGAAGATCATATGTTCAGATCCTTAATGCATATTATTACACCTCTGATTATGAACATGAATATGCTTTGTGAGTAGTTACGTTTGTTCCTGAGGACATGGGTGAAGTCTTGCTATTAGTAGTCATGTGAATTTGGTATTCGTTCGATATTTTGATGAGATGTATGTTGTCTTCTCCTCTAATGGTGTCATGTGAACATCAACTACATGACACTTCACCATTATTGGGACTAGAGGAGGGCATAGGGAAGTAATAAGTAGATGATGGGTTGCTAGAGTGACAGAAGCTTAAACCCTAGTTTGCGTTGCTTCGTTAGGGGCTGATTTGGATCCATATGTTTCATGCTATGGTTAGGTTTACCTTAATACTTTTGTTGTAGTTGCGGATGCTTGCAATAGGGGTTAATCATAAGTGGGATGCTTGTCCAAGTAAGGGAAGTACCCAAGCACCGGTCCACCCACATATCAAATTATCAAAGTACCGAACGCGAATCATATGAACGTGATGAAAACTAGCTTGACGATAATTCCCAATGTGTCCTCGGGAGCTCCTTTCTCATTATTAGAAATTGTCCAGGCTTATCCTTTGCTACATAAAGGATTGGGCCACCTTGCTGCACCTTATTTACTTTATTTACTTGTTACTCATTACTATTTATCTTATCATAAAACTATCTATCACCTACAATTTCAGTGCTTGCAGAAAACCTTACTGAAAACCGCTTATCATTTCCTTCTGCTCCTCGTTGGGTTCGACACTCTTACTTATCGAAAGGACTATGATAGACCCCCTACACTTGTGGGTCATCAAGACTCTTTTCTGGCACCGTTGCCGGGGAGTGTAGTGCTTTTGGTGAGTGGAACTTGGTAAGGAAACATTTATATAGTGTGCTGAAATTTTCTGTTACTTGCAACTATGGAAACTAATCCTTTGAGGGGCTTGTTCGGGGTATCTTCACCCCAACCAGAAGAGCAAAGAGTTGCTCCTCAACCTACTGAACTTTATGAAAATATTCACTTTGAGATTCCTTCGGGTATGATAGAGAAACTGCTAGCTAATCCATTTGCAGGAGATGGAACATTGCATCCCGATTTACACCTTATCTTTGTGGATGAAGTTTGTGGATTATTTAAGCTTGCAGGTATTCCCGATGATGTTGTCAAAAGGAAGGTCTTCCCTTTATCTTTGAAGGGAGATTCATCGACATGGTATAGACTATGTGATGATACGAGATCTTGGAATTATAAGCGATTGAAGTTGGAATTTCACCAGAAGTTCTATCCTATGCATCTTGTTCATCGTGATCGTAATTACATATATAATTTCTGGCCTCGTGAAGGAGAAAGCATCGCTCAAGCTTGGGGGAGGCTTAAGTCAATGTTATATTCATGCCCCAATCATGAGCTCTCTTGGGAAATGATTATTCAGAATTTTTATGCTCGGCTTTCTATTGATAATCGCAACCTGCTCGATACTTCCTGTGCTGGTTCTTATATGCTGAAGACTATTGCTTTCAAATAGGACTTATTGGAAAGAATTAAACGCAACTCTGAAGATTGGGGTTCCGACGATGGTAATGAGTCAGGTATGACACCTAAGTTCGATTGTGTTAAATCTTTTATAGATACCGATGCTTTTCGTGGATTTAACGCCAAGTATGGACTTGACTCTGAGATAGTAGCTACTTTTTGTGAAACTTTTGCTACTCATGTTGATCTCCCTAAATAGAAGTGGTTTAAATATAATCCTCCTGTTGAAGTGAAAGTAGTTGCACCTATTACAGTCGAAGAAAAGACTATTACCTATAGTGATCCTATTGTTCCTACTACTTATGTTGAAAAAAACCCTTTCCCTGTTAGGATAAAGGATCATGCTAAAGCTTCGACTGTTGTTCATAAGAGTAATACTAGGACTTATACACCTCCTGAGCAAATTAATGTTGAACCTAGTATTGCTATGGTTAAAGATCTCTTGGATGAGGACTTAGATGGGCATGTCATTTCTTTCTTGGGTGAGACTGCTAATATTGCTAGACCTGATACTAAGACACGTAGACCTGTCATAGGCACGCCTGTTATTTCTGTTAAAATAGTAGATCATTGTTACCATGGTTTATGTGATATGGGTGCTAGTGCCAACGCTATCCCTTATGATTTATATAAAGAAATTATGCACGACATTGCACCCATTGAATTAGAAGACATTGATGTTACTATTAAGCTTGCTAATAGGGATACCATTAAACCTGTTGGGATTGTTAGAGATGTTGAAGTTTTGTGTGGGAAGGTCAAATATCCTACTGATTTTCTTGTTCTTGCTTCCCCACAAGATGCCTTTTGTCCCATTATTTTTGGTAGACCCTTCTTGAATACTGCTAGTGCTAAGATTAATTGTGAAAATAATATTGTCACTGTTGGCATAGATGGTAAGTCTCATGAGTTTAATTTCGCTAAGTTTAGTAGACAACCTCGTGAAAGGGAACCACCTAGCAAGGATGAGATTACTGGTCTTGCTTCCATTGCTATTCCTCCAACTGATCCGTTAGAACAATATTTGCTAGACCATGAGAACGATATGTTTATGAAGGAAAGGGAAGAAATAGATGAAGTGTTCCTTAATCAGGAACCTATGCTAAAACATAACCTTCCCGTTGAAATTATTGGGGATACCCCTCCACCCAAGGGTGATCCCGTGTTTGAACTCAAACCATTACCTGATAATCTTAAGTATGCTTATCTTGATGAGAAAGAAATATATCCTGTTATTATTAGTGCTAACCTTTCAGAGAAAGAAGAAGAAAGATTATTGAAAACTCTGAAGAAGCACCGAGCAGCTATTGGATATACTCTGGATGATCTTAAGGGCATTAGTCCCACATTATGTCAACACAAGATTTCAGTGGAGAAAGATGCCAAACCAGTTAGAGATCCTCAAAGACGATTAAATCCCAAGATGAAGGAAGTGGTAAGAAAGGAGATACTAAAGCTCCTTGAGGCAGGTATTATTTATCCTGTTGCTGATAGTGAATGGGTAAGCCCTGTCCATTGTGTCCCTAAAAAGGGAGGTATTACCGTCGTTCGTAATGATAAAGATGAATTGATCCCGCAAAGAATCATTACAGGTTATAGGATGGTAATTGATTTCCGTAAGTTAAATAAAGCTACTAAGAAAGATCATTACCCTTTACCTTTTATTGATCAAATGCTAGAAAGGCTATCCAAACACACACATTTTTGCTTCCTAGATGGTTATTCTGGTTTCTCTCAGATACATGTGTCAGCGAAGGATCAATCTAAAACTACTTTTACTTGTCGTTTTGGTACTTTTTCTTATAGACGTATGCCTTTTGGTTTATGTAATGCACCTGCTACCTTTCAAAGATGCATGATGGCTATATTCTCTGATTTTTGTGAAAAGATTTGTGAGGTATTCATGGATGACTTCTCTGTCTATGGATCCTCTTTTAATGATTGTTTGAGCAACCTTGATCGAGTTTTGCAGAGATGCGAAGACACTAGTCTCGTCCTGAATTGGGAAAAGTGTCACTTTATGGTTAATGAAGGCATTGTCTTGGGGCACAAGATCTCCGAGAGAGGTATTGAAGTTGATAAAGCCAAAGTTGATGCTATTGAAAAGATGCCATGTCCCAAGGACATAAAAGGTATAAGAAGTTTCCTTGGTCATGCCGGTTTTTATAGGAGGTTCATTAAGGACTTTTCTAAAATCTCTAGGCCTCTGACTAATTTATTGCAAAAAGATATTCCTTTTGTCTTTGATGATGATTGTATAGAAGCGTTTGAAGTGCTTAAGAAAGCTTTGATCACTGCACCTATTGTTCAGCCACCTGATTGGAATTTACCTTTTGAAATTATGTGCGATGCTAGTGATTATGCTGTAGGTGCTGTTTTAGGGCAAAGAGTTGATAAGAAATTGAATGTTATCCAGTATGCTAGTAAGACTCTTGATACTGCCCAGAGAAATTATGCTACTATTGAAAAAGAGTTCTTAGCAGTTGTGTTTGCATGTGATAAGTTTAGACCTTATATTGTTGATTCCAAAGTTACTATTCACACTGATCATGCTGCTATTAAATATCTTATGGAAAAGAAAGATGCTAAGCCTAGACTCATTAGATGGGTTCTCTTCCTCCAAGAGTTTGATTTGCACATTATTGATAGAAAGGGAGCTGAGAACCCCGTCGCAGATAACTTGTCTAGGTTAGAGAATGTTCTTGATGACCCACTGCCTATTAATGATAGCTTTCCTGATGAACAATTAGCGGTTGTCAATGCTTCTCATACTGCTCCTTGGTATGCTGATTATGCTAATTACATTGTTGCTAAATATTTACCGCCTAGTTTCACATACCAGCAAAAGAAAAAGTTCTTTTATGATTTAAGACATTACTTCTGGGATGACCCACACCTTTATAAAGAAGGAGTAGATGGTGTTATTAGACATTGTGTGCCCGAGCATGAACAGGAACAGATCCTACGCAAGTGTCACTTTGAATCTTATGGAGGACACCACGCTAGAGATAGAACTGCACACAAGGTACTACAATATGGTTTTTATTGGCCTACCCTCTTCAAAGATGCTCGTAAGTTTGTCTTATCTTGTGATGAATGTCAAAGAATAGGTAACATTAGTAGATGTCAATAAATGCCTATGAATTATTCTCTTATTATTGAACCATTTGATGTTTGGGGCTTTGACTATATGGGACCTTTTCCTGCCTCTAATGGTTATACACATATTTTAGTTGCTGTTGATTACGTTACTAAGTGGGTACAAGCTATTCCAACTAGTAGTGCTGATCATAACACTTCTATCAAAATGCTTAAAGAAGTTATTTTTCCGAGGTTTGGAGTCCCTAGATATCTTATGACTGATGGTGGTTCACATTTCATTCATGGTGCTTTCCATAAGATGCTTGCTAAGTATGATGTCAATCATAGAATATCATCTCCTTATCATCTGCAGTCTAGTGGTCAAGTAGAGTTGAGCAATAGAGAGCTCAAATTAATCTTGCAAAAGACTGTTAATAGATCTAGGAAGAATTGGTCCAAAAAACTTGATGATGCATTATGGGCCTATAGAACTGCATACAAAAATCCTATGGGTATGTCTCTGTATAAAATGGTTTATGGAAAAGCATGTCATTTACCTCTTGAACTTGAACATAAAGCATATTGGGCTATTAAAGAGCTCAATTATCACTTCAAGCTTGCCGGTGAGAAGAGATTATTTGATATTAGCTCACTTGATGAATGGAGAACCCAAGCCTATGAGAATGCCAAGCTTTTCAAAGAAAAAGTCAAACGCTGGCATGATAAGAGGATACAAAAGCGTGAGTTTAACGTAGGAGATTATGTGTTATTATTCAACTCTCGTTTAAGATTTTTTGCAGGAAAAATTCTCTCAAAATGGGAAGATCCCTACGTTATCGAGGAGGTCTATCATTCTGGTGCCATAAAAATCAACAACTTCGAAGGCACAAATCCGAGGGTGGTAAACGGTCAAAGAATTAAACATTATATTTCAGGGTAATCCTATCAATGTTGAAACTAATATTATTGAAACCGTAACCCCTGAGGAATACATAAGGGAAACTTTCCAGAACGTTCCAGACTCCGAAAAGGCATAGGTATGTGGTACGGTAAGTAAACCGACTCCAAAACAACTCCAATGGCAATTTTTATCAGTTTTGGAATATTTAAGAATTTTAGGAAGAAAGAAGTAGTCCGAAAGGGACACGAGGCTCCCACGAGAGTGGAGGGCGCGCCCCCCTGTCTCATGGGCACCTCATGTGCCTCCCGGACTCCGTTTTCTTGCACGTTACGTATTTTGGTCGGTAAAAATTCATTATATATATACTCCCGAAGGTTTTGACCACCGTATCACGCAAATATCCTCTGTTTTTGTTTCGAGCTGTTTCTGTTTCAGATCTAAGAGCATCATGTCGTCTCCAAGCGCTCCTAAGGACAAGTTTTTCGAGAGGGTTATCAACCCCTATCTTGCGGAGGTGCTGCAACACCCTCAAACCATTGAGATCCGGGAGGGGGTGCTGCACATCCACGATGTTGAGGGACCCAAGCGTACCGGGAGTGTGGAGACAAAGCTCGAAGCCGTAGAGCAGCAAGTTTTCAAGTGCCAAGGGATGGTGGAGCGTGGACTCAACGCCAACCACATGATGATCACAAAATTCACCAATAACCACAAGCTAGATGCAAAAGTCATTGGGGATACCATCTTCAAGCTTCAAGAGAAAATTGAGCACCTCCAAGCCCAGATCTATGACCTACAGAACCAGAACTGTGAGTATGAATATAGATTCAAGAGGATGAGTTTGGCTGCAGATTTAAGGATCCCGGAGACTCAATCATCCTTCTATGATGGGGAGCCTATGCCTTGGAAGACGGACGACAAGCCTACATCATCAACAACTCCTTCTTCACCACCTCTGAGGATATAATCACATGGGTATGGGCACTCCCCTTGGCAACTGCCAAGCTTGGGGGAGGTGCCCCGGTATCGTATCACCATCACACTCCTATCTTTATCCCCAAATACTTAGTGGACAAGAAGGCCGGCAACACTAAAGGTATATTTGATATACATGTAATTGATGTGTACCTTACCAGTACTCGTAGTAACTCCTGGGTATTTGATACCGGTGCCGTTGCTCATATTTGTAACTCACAGCAGGAGCTGCGGAATAAGCGGAGACTGGCGAAGGACGAGGTGACGATGCGTGTCGGGAATGGTTCCAAGGTCGATGTGATCGCCGTCGGCACGCTACCTCTACATTTACCTATGGGATTAGTTTTAAACCTCAATAAGTGTTATTTAGTGCCAAGTTTGAGCATGAACATTGTATCTGGATCTCGTTTGATGCGAGATGGCTACTCATTTAAATCCGAGAATAATGGTTGTTCCATTTATATGAGAGATATGTTTTATGGTCATGCCCCGATGGTCAATGGTTTATTCTTAATGAATCTCGAACGTAATGTTACACATATTCATAGTGTGAATACCAAAAGATGTAAAGTTGATAACGATAGTCCCACATACTTGTGGCACTGCCGCCTTGGTCACATTTGTGTCAAGCGCATGAAGAAGCTCCATGCTGATGGACTTTTAGAGTCTCTAGATTATGAATCATTTGACACATGCGAACCATCCCTCATGGGCAAAATGACCAAGACTCCGTTCTCCGGAACAATGGAGCGAGCAACCAACTTATTGGAAATCATAAATACTGATGTGTGTGGTCCAATGAGCGTTGAGGCTCGCGGAGGATATCGTTATGTTCTCACCCTCACTGATGACTTAAGTAGATATGTGTATGTCTACTTGATGAAACACAAGTCTGAGACCTTTGAAAAGTTCAAGGAATTTCAGAATGAAGTAGAGAATCAACATGACCGAAAGATAAAATTCTTACGATCGGATCGTGGAGGAGAATATTTAAGTCTTGAATTTGGTATGCACTTAAGAAAATGTGGAATCGTTTCGCAACTCACGCCGCCTGGAACACCTCAGCGTAACGGTGTGTCCGAACATCGTAATCGCACTCTATTGGATATGGTGCGATCTATGATGTCTCTTACTGATTTACCGCTATCATTTTGGGGATACGCTCTAGAGACAGCTACATTCACTTTAAATAGGGCACCGTCTAAATCCGTTGAGACGACACCGTATGAATTATGGTTTGGGAAGAAACCTAAGCTGTCATTTCTAAAAGTTTGGGGATGCGATGCTTATGTCAAGAAACTTCAACCTGAAAAGCTCGAACCCAAGTCGGAAAAATGCGTCTTCATAGGATACCCTAAGGAAACCATTGGGTATACCTTCTACTTAAGATCCGAGGGCAAGATCTTTGTTGCCAAGAATGGATCCTTTCTGGAAAAAGAGTTTCTCTCGGAAGGAGTAAGTGGGAGGAAGGTAGAACTCGATGAAGTACTACCTCTTGAACCGGAAAGTAGTGCATCACAGGAAAATGTTCCTATGGTGCCTACACCGACTGGAGAGGAAATTAATGATGATGATCAAGGTACTTCGGATCAAGTTGCTACTGAACTTCGTAGGTCCACAAGGACACGTTCCACACCAGAGTGGTATGGCAACCCTGTCCTGGAAATCATGTTGTTAGACAACGGTGAACCTTCAAACTATGAAGAAGCGATGCCGGGCCCAGATTCCAACAAATTGCTAGAAGCCATGCAATCCGAGATAGAATCCATGTATGAAAACAAAGTATGGACTTTGACTGACTTGCCCGATGATCGGCGAGCGATAGAAAACAAATGGATCTTTAAGAAGAAGACGGACGCGGATGGTAATGTCACCATCTATAAAGCTCGACTTGTCGCTAAGGGTTATCGGCAAGTTCAAGGGATTGACTACGATGAGACTTTCTCTCCCATAGCGAAGCTTAAGTCCGTCCGAATCATGTTAGCAATTGCCGCATACTATGATTATGAGATATGGCAGATGGACGTCAAAACGGCATTCCTTAACGGTTATCTTAAGGAAGAGCTGTATATGATGCAGCCAGAAGGTTTTGTCGATCCTAAGAATGCTAACAAAGTATGCAAGCTCCAGCGATCCATTTATGGGCTGGTGCAAGCATCTCGGAGTTGGAACATTCGCTTTGATGAGATGATCAAAGCGTTTGGGTTTATGCAGACTTATGGAGAAGCCTGCGTTTACAAGAAAGTGAGTGGGAGCTCTGTAGCATTTCTCATATTATATGTAGATGACATACTTTTGATGGGAAATGATATAGAATTCTTGGACAACATTAAGGCCTACTTGAATAAGTGTTTTTCAATGAAGGACCTTGGAGAAGCTGCGTACATATTAGGCATCAAGATCTATAGGGATAGATCGAGACGCCTCATAGGTCTTTCACAAAGTACATACCTTGATAAGATTTTGACGAAGTTCAAAATGGATCAGTCCAAGAAAGGGTTCTTGCCTGTACTGCAAGGTGTGAGATTGAGCTCGGCTCAATGCCCGACCACAGCAGAAGATAAAGAAGAGATGAGTGTCATCCCCTATGCCTCAGCCATAGGTTCTATTATGTATGCCATGCTGTGTACCAGACCAGATGTAAACCTTGCCGTAAGTTTGGTAGGTAGGTACCAAAGTAATCCCGGCAAGGAACACTGGACGACGGTCAAGAATATCCTGAAGTACCTGAAAAGGACAAAGGACATGTTTCTCGTTTATGGAGGTGATGAAGAGGTCGTCGTAAAGGGTTATGTCGACGCTAGCTTCGACACAGATCTGGATGACTCTAAGTCACAAACCGGATACATGTATATGTTGAATGGTGGGGCAGTAAGCTGGTGCAGCTGCAAGCAAAGCATCATGGCGGGATCTACATGTGAAGCGGAGTACATGGCAGCCTCGGAGGCAGCGCATGAAGCAATCTGGGTGAAGGAGTTCATCACCGACCTAGGAGTCATACCCAATGCGTCGGGGCCGATCAAACTCTTCTGTGACAACACTGGAGCTATTGCCCTTGCCAAGGAGTCCAGGTTTCACAAGAAGACCAGGCACATCAAGCATCGTTTCAACTCCATCCGTGAAAATGTTCAAGATGGAGACATAGATATTTGCAAAGTACATACAGATCTGAGAATGTCGCAGATCCGTTGACTAAACCTCTTCCGCGAGCAAAACATGATCAACACCAGAACTCTATAGGTGTTCGATTCATCACAATGTAACTAGATTATTGACTCTAGTGCAAGTGGGAGACTGTTGGAAATATGCCCTAGAGGCAATAATAAAAGGATTATTATTATATTTCCTTGTTCATGATAATTGTCTTTTATTCATGCTATAATTGTATTATCCGGAAATCGTAATACACGTGTGAATACTTAGACCACAACATGTCCCTAGTGAGCCTCTAGTTGACTAGCTCGTTGATCAACAGATAGTCATGGTTCCCTGACTATGGACATTGGATGTCGTTGATAACGGGATCACATCATTAGGAGAATGATGTGATGGACAAGACCCAATCCTAAGCATAGCACAAGATCGTGTAGTTCATTTTGCTAGAGCTTTTCCTATGTCAAGTATCTCTTCCTTAGACCATGAGATCGTGTAACTCCCGGATACCGTAGGAGTGCTTTGGGTGTACCAAACGTCACAACGTAACTGGGTGACTATAAAGGTACACTACAGGTATCTCCGAAAGTGTCTGTTGGGTTGACACGGATCAAGACTGGGATTTGTCACTCCGTATAACGGAGAGGTATCACTAGGCCCACTCGGTAGTGCATCATAATAATGAGCTCAAAGTGACCAAGTGTTTGGTCACGGGATCATGCATTAGGGTACGAGTAAAGTGACTTGCCGGTAACGAGATTGAAAGAGGTATTGGGATACCGACGATCGAATCTCGGGCAAGTAACATACCGTCTGACAAAGGGAATAGTATATGGGGTTGCTTGAATCCTCGACATCGTGGTTCATCCGATGAGATCATCGAGGAGTATGTGGGATCCAACATGGGTATCCAGATCTCGTTGTTGGTTATTGACTGGAGAGCCGTCTCGGTCATGTCTGCATGTCTCCCGAACCCGTAGGGTCTACACACTTAAGGTTCGGTGACGCTAGGGTTGTATGAATATGAGTATGCAGCAAACCGAATGTTGTTCGGAGTCCCGGATGAGATCCCGGACGTCACGAGGAGTTCCGGAATGGTCCGGAGGTAAAGAATTATACATAGGAAGTGCTGTTTCGGCCATCGGGAAAGTTTCGGGGTCACCCGGTATTGTACCGGGACCACCGGAAGGGTCCCGGGGGTCCACCGAGTGGGGCCACCTATCCCGGAGGGCCCCCTGGGCTGAAGTGGGAGGGGAACCAGCCCCTAGTTGGCTGGTGCGCCCCCCCTTGGGCCCCCCCTGCGCCTAGGGTTGGAAACCCTAGGTGGGGGGCGCCCCACTTGCCTTGGGGGGCACTCCACCCCCCTGGCCGCCGCCCCCCTTGGGAGATTAGATCTCCCAGGGCCGGCGCCCCCCCCCCTGGGGGCCTATATAAAGGAGGGTAGGGGAAGGGCAGCCGCACCCTGTGTCTTGGCGCCTCCCTCCCCCTGCTAGACCTCTTCCTCCTCCCACAGTTGCTTGGCGAAGCCCTGCCGGAGTCCTGCTGCATCCACCACCACGCCGTTGTGCTGCTGGATCTTCATCAACCTCTCCTTTCCCCTTGCTGGATCAAGAAGGAGGAGACGTCATACGCTCCGTACGTGTGTTGAACGCGGAGGTGCTGTCCGTTCGGCACTTGGTCATCGGTGATTTGGATCACGGCGAGTACGACTCCATCATCAGCGTTCTCTTGAACGCTTCCGCACGCGATCTACAAGTGGTATGTAGATGCAATCTCTCTCCTATGACTCATTGCTTAGATGAACTCGTAGATGGATCTTGGTGAAACCGTAGGAAAAATTTTAATTGTCTGCAACGTTCCCCAACAGCTTAAACCCTAGTTTATGCGTTGCTTTGTTAGGGGCTGATTTGGATCCATATGTTTCATGCTATGGTTAGGTTTACCTTAATACTTTTTTTGTAGTTGCGGATGCTTGCAATAGGGGTTAATCATAAGTGGGATGCTTGTCCAAGTAAGGGCAGTACCCAAGCACCGGTCCACCCACATATCAAATTAACAAAGTACCGAACGCGAATCATATGAACGTGATGAAAACTAGCTTGACAATAATTCCCAATGTGTCCTAGGGAGCTCCTTTCTCGTTATTAGAAATTGTCTAGGCTTATCCTTTGCTACATAAAGGATTGGGACACCTTGCTACACCTAATTTACTTTATTTACTTGTTACTTGTTACTATTTATCTTATCATAAAACTATCTATCACCTACAATTTCAGTGCTTGCAGAAAACCTTACTGAAAACCGCTTATCATTTCTTTCTGCTCCTCGTTGGGTTCGACACTCTTACTTATTGAAAGGACTACGATAGATCCCCTACACTTATGGGTCATCAATCACCTAATTAGGTGATCAAGTATAATATATATGGATATGACATATACTTGATTACCGCTATCTAATCACCACCAACACTAGCTTAAAGAAGAAACATTCACTTGTACCAGAAGCAAAAATATCATCGAGTTCAACATGATGGTCATGATATTATAAGCGTTCATAACACCACAAAAGAAAATCACTCTTTGAGATTAAGTTCAGGACAAAGAACATGGACTTGAGAGGACAAGTACTATAAGAGCATGAAACTAGCTAAATCACTCCTGCTGCTCTCTCTCAGGTAAAATAACATAGAACAAGTATAGCTCTCCTGATTCATCATATTGGAGCATGCAGATGATCCTGTCTCCTAATCGTGGGAAGCGCTTCTCATTGCTGCCCCCTAGTACTTCTCTGCGATCGTTAACAATTTTCCTCCAATCTTTCACTATTAAGCATATATCACTTCTAGAAATCCTGAATGCACTCCTGTGCAATGAAGGATATCTTGGTCGTAAGCTAACAATTGACATGCGACCTTTAGTGTCGATCCCCTCAGGCACAACTGTCATCGGGAGTCCCTATTGAAGAATATTGTATAGTACTTAATTAATATACTTAGCAATGAAAGTTTAGCAAAAAAATTATGTATGCAAAAGATGCACTGAGGACAAATAGTAAAAATCTTACCATCATTCCTAAATAGATGTGACCGTAGTTCAATACGATCACTATTGGTCGCATGTTTTGAGTACTAACATTTCTAAGTGCAGGAAGAAAATTTGTCTTGACAGTATGAAGATTCTCAAGCCATGAAACATAATGACTTATCTCCTCGCAGTTTAGTTCAGCTCCGGGACAGTAGTAGGTCCTGTCTACCAAGCGCCGGACATGTTTGCTTGAATGGAAATAAGCTGTCAATAGAAATTAGTTGTCAATTATTTTTGAATAAGCAATATCAAAGACAAAAATATAGTCAAGAAAACTCACATAATGGTAGAACTGGAGGCGTCTGTACATCGACCCAGATGTCTCTATTACCTTCAATATCATCTTCTGGACGAATATCAAAGGTGATAACCATATCAGGCTCAAATTCATAAGCCTTGCATAGTGCTTGCCAATTTTTGCATTCAAAATAGGTGTACGTGTTTGTATTGTATACTTTGACGTTGAAAATATAACCATGCTCAGTTTTCATGTAAACTCTCTTTACCTCCATAGTTTCCATAGCTTTGAAACCTATCTTATCCAAGACAAAAATTCTTGCATGGCAGGAGATGCGCTAGTAGAATAGTGAAAATTAAAAATTATAAGTTGAAGCAAATGAAGCATATATAAGTCATGCTTAATTACGAAAACAGACTTGTCATTGTGACTTACTGTATCGAATTCGAAGGTCTCATCCAGCTTGATGCTGAATCGCCTATCATCAACAAGGAAATTTCTGTCGCACGGGCCGTGTGGTCTTCACAGTATTCGCACATAATGAAAATCTTTTTGTCGTCAGACGACATTTCCTATGTTCATATAGGCGAAACATTAATTCAACTAGTTCAACTAAGCATTTACTAAAAATAAACTAGTTCTAGCTATTAATTCAACTAGTTCAAATAATCTCATATACCTAATTTTTTTACTAAAAATAAACTAGTTATATATTAATTCAACTAGTTCAAATAATCTCATATACCTAAATTTTGTTACTAAAAATAAACTAGTTATATTAATTCAACTAGTTCAACTAAGCATTTACTAAAAATAAACTAGTTATATTAATTCAACTAGTTCAAATAATCTCATATACCTAAAGTTTCTTACTAAAAATAAACTAGTTCTATTAATTCAACTAGTTCAACTAATCTCATATACCTAGATTTTGTTACTAAAAATAAACTAGTTATATTAATTCAACTAGTTCAACTAAGCATTTACTAAAAATAAAGTAGTTCTAATTCATCTAACATTAACATTCTTATCTACGAAATTCATCTAACATTAATCTAAACAATACAAACAGAAAATAAGTAAAAATATATGTGTGTGTATAGTACTGTGTGTGTATGTGTGTG
>NC_041381.1:497714355-497753284 GCF_002162155.2 Triticum dicoccoides
GTCGGCGGGGGCGACGACGGCGGCGACGATGGTGACGACGATGACGGGCGGCGGGGGCGGCAATCAAGGGCGGCGGGGGCGGCGATCAAGGGCGGCGGGGGCGACGGCGCGGCGGCGGCGGCGATAGATATGTCGCGCGAGAAGTGGAAGAAGAAATGTCGATCGAACTGAATTTTCGTAAGTGCCATATATATAGGAGGGGCCTTTAGTACCGGTTGGAGCCACCAACCGGTACTAAAGGACAACCATTAGTACCAGTTGGAGCCACCAACCGGTACTAATGGTCGTGCGCTGCCACCCCCAGTGCATTATGTTTAATCCCACCTCGCCGAGCGAAGGGCAGCCGCACTGGTTTATAAACCCAGCCGCGGCTGCTCTTTCGAACTCCTCTATATAGCAGGCTTCTGGGCCTAACTAGAGCGCACTGTCCTGTGAGCCTGTCGGCCCTTCTGGGCCTGAATTTGCACACCCTAGGTCTGGCAGGCCCACCGGACAGCGCCCCAACTATTTTTTTGCTGTATTTAGTTTCTTTGTGAATATTTTTGCTTTATATAGTTTTTTTTCTTTTCTGCATTATTTATTTTCTTCTATTTATTTTTGAGTAATTTTTTTATATAGTATTTTCTTTTCTGCTTTATTTTTTTCTTCTATTTATTTCTGAGTAGTTTTTTTGCTGTATTTAGTTTCTTTGTGAATATTTTTGCTTTATATAGTTTTTTTCTTCTCTGCATTATTTATTTTCTTCTATTTATTTTTGAGTAATTTTTTTATATAGTTTTTTTCTTTTCTGCATTATTTATTTTCTTCTATTTATTTTTGAGTAATTTACTTTTTTTGCTAGCCTTTGCACAATTAAAGGAACAACAACCAAGAAATAAAAATTACAATCAAGACCGAAGAAACCTTTGAACTTGACACCAACGCCCGTCATAGGCCTCCGGTACCACCATAGCATCCACCAAAGGAAACAATGACAGATCACCTTCACACCTGAGATCGAAGCGGCTCCATCGATGATATGCAGTTTTGCGGACCTCCAAGTGGTTCACCAAAGACGCCGAAGGAGAAAACCATACCTGCCATCCACGAACCACGAACCCACACGATCCACCATCTTCCAGATGCCGCCGATGCAGACCACAATCTGCATCCGCTCCTGGACTACCTCCCAAGCTCCACGCCGGCGCTGGAGCAAACACCGTCGCAACGGCGAAGCCCGAGGGCACAGGTCCACCGAAGTCGCCGGCGGAGGGGAGCCGCCGGAGGCTGGCGGCGGAAGCGAGTCCGCTAGCGCTAGAAGCTAGATCGCCTTTTTCTTTCTTCACAAGAAAGAAAAGTGAATAGTTCACGTACCCCCACGGCGCAAGTTGCCCACGTAATGCTTGTGATACTTTGAGAAGTAACATATTTGAATTGTGCATCTGAACGCATAAAAAATATATTGATCAGTACCGCCTTTCAGCCAAAACGCGCTACTGCTACAGAGAAGTACATAAAAAATACATTGATCATCAATGATCTTTTTGTATAGAATCTAAATTGTCAATAGGAATCTACCCCGATTTAAGAACCGGCGAAGACTCCTATTGCAGCCACAAATCCTACACATAGAGTTCAATAAAGACCAAATGCTTGTGATAGTTTGAGAAAGTAACATATTTAAGGTGGTAAAAATCTTGCTAGGGGAGCGAGGTGGGACTAAAAATAGACCTGCAACAACCTCTTTAGTACCGGTTCGTGTCACGGCCCGGTACTAAAGATGCTGGTGGCAGGCCAGCACCTTTAGTACCGATTCGTGGCACGAACCGGTACTAAAGATTCGCATTGAACCGGTACTAAAGATCTCCTCCCGCCTAGACATTTGAACCGGCACTAATGGACACATTAGTGCCGGCTCAAATGCAAATCGGTGCTAATGTATCTCAGATTTGACCCTTTTTCTACTAGTGTAATGCTCTTAATCCCATGTCAAAGACTATGCTTGATACAATTGCAGGAGGAAATATAATGGGAAGAACAATTGAAGAGGCCAAGAAGCTACTTGATATATGCAAGAAAACCATGCCCAATGGAATGTAGAAAGGTCTACCATAAGAAAGGTCAATGCTACCTTCGACGAGAAAGACGAGGGATTAACCACAAAGATAGATGAACTCATGAACACCATAAGAGGTAAATATTTATGCAATTACCGAAGGTGATGTTAATGATGTTAACTTCATTACTCGCAACAATTATAATTCCAATTGGAAAAATAATGGTTATGCTCCTAGGGCACTGTATCCAACTAATAACGGTGCACCCAATAATTTTAGTGGAACTAATACTTGGATGAAACTCTCACAACTTTTATCACTACTAAAAGTGAGCAAAATAAAATCTTTATTGATATCTTGAAGAATCATGATAATATTCTCAGTCAAATGACCGGTAAAATTGTTAGACTCACTAACGATGTGCAGGCTTTAGACGAAAGAACTCGTAGCATGGAGGCACGAGTCACTAAAATTGCATAGAGCCAAATAGTGATCTTTAGCTAAGTTCGTTGAAAAGCCAAAACCAAATCCGCTTGAGAGTGTCAAGATTATGAGAAGTAGCGAAGAACCTACAGAGGAGCTCGACAGGAGACATATACCCCAAAGAATCATACTCTGTTGCAGACAACGTAAAAATGGTCAGACTACTGTTATGCCTTTTGCAAATTGCTCATCAGCATGCAGGCGGTTCGGCGCATCAGCATAGAGCCATAATCCATATTTTTTACCCTTCCCATCATGGATACCAGAGCCACACTCATTGAACCCGTGCCCAACAAGACAACAAACGCTACAAAATCACGCGAGCTTCTCATGGCGCACAAGATAAACTTGGCGTTCTTTTCCTCTAAGAATACTCACATACTTTGTGAGAGGCATTCACACCTTATGTTGTACCCGAACACGTATATAGTCACCACGGGTATTCCATAGTCGCATATCCAGGATCGCCCTGGCGTCTTTCAGGAGCTTTTCCACTATTCCTTTCATGTAGAATCAATTCGGCAACTTGTCTATTTGCAGCCATATCAACATGAACATCAATACCACCTAGTTTCTTAACAACCAAGGGTCCTGATACATATTTTCTTCCAATTGCCCAAGCACAATGCTCGGACAACAAAAAGATTTGGACCAATTGGGCGGAAGCGAACCTCATGCGCTAGGTTCCAAGCGGCGCGCATGTCGCAGTAGAACGCAGCCTGGCTGAAACTTTTCTCAGTGTGAACCCTAGCTAGGGTTAGCCATCAAACACTCTTGCTGATATCAGGATCATCCTCATCTATCTCTAGATCATCAAAGTCTTCGTCATCAAGCTCTAACGGCTTGAAGAAAGCGACCAGGTCGGTTTTGACTGCTGTCACCGATTAGGCATGAATGAGACACGGTCACCATCTATCTTAGGAGGACGGGATGTGTGTGTGGGAGGGGGGGTTGGGGGGGAGGAACCCTAGAGAGGAGATGGATTGAGGATGCGCTCGTGGGGTATCGCCAGAGAGGAGTAAAACCCTAGGCGTGGGCGTAAGTGGATCTTTTTTTAACACAGTACAGACGCAAACGCTCATATATACGCGCATAAACTCACCCTATGAACGCACACGCGCACCCTATCCCTATAAGCATTTTTGAGAGACTGAACCGGCATATCATCTTGAGTAAGTGGATCTTGATAGTTGTATCTTTGTTGAGTGATTTTTTCTTTCGACAAGACAGATAGTGACTTTTGTTGTCATGATATTATCTGAACGATTGCACACTTATTAGTAGATACGCTTATGACTCAGTACCAATGGTACAAACAAGTGAAACAAATTTTGTTTGAACTCTCGCATGTACGTGAAGGTATCAAAATCTCGAAGGGCACTTCCAATCAACTTGGATTCTAGTAGACGGAGATCACCAAGCCAGAAGCTAGTTTTCGGGCGTGGATTTTTCCTAACCAGATGCGCGCGCAACTTGTATCCTCGCCGCTCATCCAGCATGCAATCCCATCAGCGTGGCCCACCAAGTCGTCAGCCATGCATGGTATTCCACTGCCACATGATATTCTAGAGCGTGTATATCAGGCCGTATTGCAGCAGATGCGGGACCGGGCCTATGGATTCCTCTGTCACTATGTTGGACCATGCGCTATAGATTCCTGACACCGTGTACCATGGACTGTACATACTTTTCAGATTCAAATTTCGAACACGGGAGAGGGCAGTGGAGCAGTGGGCTATCTAGTTACTTGGAATTCAAAAGTTCTAGCTCTAGGCAAGTGAGGAATAAAAATGTATTAATTTCTGTTTTTGCGGGGAAAATAAGTGTAAACAAGAACCAAATTTTGTAAGGTGTGATCTGAACTTTGTCATGGAAAGTTAAAGAACTTTAATAGCGCTTTTTTCGACCTTTATAATCTCTGGACCAATTCTTCAGGTTTTGATGAAAAATTTAGAACATAAAGTCCTTCAACAGTTTTGGCAAAGTGCGATGGAGACATTCAGAAACTTGGAAATATTGCGATGAAAAATTTAAAACATAAAGTCCTTCAACAGTTTCGGCAAAGTGTGATGTACAATTCTGCCCAAAATATTGCAATCTATGTTGGAAACTCCACAATTGGCTGCTCATGGACCTAGAGCAAAAAACATAAAGAAAATTGGATATAAAGTCCTCTGCCAATTTATTCAAAAAGCCTGCTTTGGCATAACACTCTGTTAAAATGTAAAGTCTTCGGCGACCAAAAAGTGCTTGTACAATTCTGCCCAAAATATTGCATTCTATGTTGAAAACTCCAAAATTTGCTGCTCATGGACCTAGAGCAAAAAACATAAAGCAAATTGGATATATAGTCCTTTGCAATTTATTAAAAGAACCTGCTTTGCAAAAACAACTATCTGATTAACTATGAAGTCCTTCGTCAAGTTTCGGCAAAGTGCAATGGAGACATCCAAAAAGTTCTTGTACAATTCTGCCCATAATATTGCAATCTATGTTGGAAACTCCAAAATTTGCTGCTCATGGACCTAGAACAAAAAACATAAAGGGAATTGGATATGAAGTCCTTTGCAATTTATTCAAAGAGCCCGCTTTGTAAAAACAACTCTCTGTTAAACTATAAAGTCCGTCAACAAATTTCGGCAAAGTGCGACGGAGACATCCAAAAAGTTCTTGTACAATTCTGCCCATAATATTGCAATCTATGTTGGAAACTTTAAAATTTAGTGCTCATGACCCAGAGCAAAAAACAGAAAGGGAATTGCATAGAACTGAATAGTGATGAAACGTTGCCTTATTGCAGCAGTACAGGAAAAATAAACTGCAGCCTATTTTATGTATACAATGGCCATCAGGCGATGACTAGCCTTTTTTAAGATAAAACTCAATTGAACTAGTTTTCTCTGTATTAAAATCCATCAATTTGGCGAAGGTAGGTTCATCAAGCCGGGGGAAGAAGCAGGCAATATGCCGATGTCGGCATGAGAGGGAGAGGGCCAGCTCACTTCATGGCGGATCTGGCACCAGGCAACACTCTTCCAGCTAAATCTCCCTGTCGCCCAGCCTCTGTTTCATCCTTAAATTACGAAAATAAAGAAAATCAAGTCACAAGCAAGAAATACAATAAATAGGAGAATAACTGGACAACACCCGCACCTTCGAAATTCATCACGGACCGGAGAACACCAGACAAGACCAAAGGTGATGGATCCATGTGCTACTATATCCATCAGGGAACAAGCAATTTTGCACACCTACAAACAAATCCTTATCGAAGTGTATTACAAATCCATGGGCAATTAGGAAGAAGCAATCCCAATTCGTTGAGGCGGACTTGACCAGAGGAAGTCGACCAGGTCCTAGATTTGGAGCGGGGGACAGGGGGATTACCTGCGGGTAGTGGATGTGTTGGTGCTGAACCGGTGAGAGGAAGTGGCGTTCATGGTCCTCGACAGCTTCAGGAGGAGGCGGAACAAACCTTGTACGTCATGGGATCTTGGTGAGTTAGGACTCGCCAGATCCGCATAGCATTGGTTGACGGCGAGCGATCCCGGGACTCCATGCCGCATGCCGTGGTGGGGAGGGGAATAATCTGGTCGGAGACCTCCAGATCGGGAGGGTGGCCGGCCATGGAGGAGGAAGGTCTGGCTGGATCTTGAGATAATGGAGACAGAGAGAGAGATGAGATAATGGAGAGAGAGGACGGGGGTAGGTGTGGATAGAAAGAAAAGAGCAGTGCTACACACACGACGCTTGCAGCCGAAATGTGGACGACACTACATCACAGACCATCCACTGGCAAGTCTGAGCAGCCGTAAGCGCTTGGATCAGCTATCGTGCATGCATCGTTCAACACAAAATCGTCCATCAAGTAGTTCCGGAAAGAAAATGGTGAGTGGGTACGACGTAGGTATGGGCAAGCATGGTATAGATACGATTTGACTGTAACTGTATGCCACTGAAAAAAATGAGATGAGGGATAATTGCATGGGACCAAGTGGGCCACGGCCACTCGCATCTGCAGGTCGCAGCGACGGCAGCGATTCGCGTTGCGCGCGCAACCAGTTAGAATTCACCGTATTCGCTAGTTTTCCTTACTCTCTACACGGCTCTCTTCTTAATTGCTCCGAAACTATGGTACTACGTATCACTCCTATAGCCTAGGCCCATCTCTCAAACTCATATCCGTATTTTCCTCCGCGCCGCGGTACTTCTGTTGTCACAGGAAGCAGCTAGCCATGGCAGTCAAAGACGAGCAGCAGCAGCCGCCGCTGCACATCCTCTTCTTCCCGTTCCCAGCCCACGGCCACCTCATTCCTATCGCCGACATGGCTGCGCTCTTCGCCGCCCGCGGCGTCAGGTGCACCATCCTCACCACGCCCGTCAACGCTGCCATCATGCGCTCGGCCGTCGACCGTGCCAACGACGCTTTTGCCGGCACCGACTCCCCGACGATCGATATCTCCGTCGTGCCTTTCCCAGACGTCGGGCTCCCGCCGGGCGTCGAGAACGGCACGGCCATTAAATCCCAGGGCGACCGCGGCAAGTTCTTTGAGGCGGCGCAGCTGCTCCGGGAGCCGTTCGACCGGTTCTTGATTGACAACCGCCCCGACGCGGTCGTGTCCGACAGTTTATTCCCGTGGTCCGTGGACGCCGCCGCGGAGCACGGCGTCCCGCGCCTCGCGTTCCTCGGTAGCAGCATGTTCGCGCTGTCCTGCGTCGACAGCATGCTCCGCAACAACCCGTTGGCGACTGTCCCCGACGACCCCGACGCCCTCGTTTCCTTGCCGGGCCTGCCGCACCGTGTCGAGCTGAGGCGCAGCCAGTTGATGGACCCCACGAACCAGGCGGAACACTGGGGCTGGGCGTTCTTCGAGGGCCTGAACGCCGCGGACCAGAGGAGCTTCGGCGAGGTGTTCAACAGCTTCCACGAGCTGGAGCCGGACTACGTCGAGCACTACCGCACGACGCTTGGCCGGCGCGCGTGGCTCGTCGGGCCGGTGGCACTCGCCACCAAGGACATGGCTGGGAGAGGCACCGACGCGCTCTCGCCGGACGCGGACAACTGCATTGAGTGGCTGGACATGAAGCCGGCCGGCTCGGTGGTGTACGTCTCCTTCGGCACGCTAACCAGCTTCTCGCCGGCGGAGCTGCACGAGCTCGCCCGCGGACTCGAGCTCTCAGGCATGAATTTCGTGTGGGTGATCGGCGCCGCATGCCCAGACTCTTCAGAGTGGATGCCCGAAGGCTTCGCCGAACTGGTGGCACACGGCGACCGCGGGTTCATCATCCGAGGCTGGGCGCCGCAGATGCTCATCCTGAACCACCCTGCCGTCGGCGGGTTCCTGACGCACTGCGGCTGGAACTCGACGCTGGAGGCCGTGAGCGCCGGTGTGCCGATGGTCACGTGGCCGCGGTATGCAGATCAGTTCAACAACGAGAAGGTTATCGTGGAGTTGCTCAAGGTGGGCGTCAGCATCGGCGCCAAGGACTACGCATCGTTTGTGGAGGCCCACGAGGTGATCGGCGGCGAGGTGATCGCGGAATCCATCGGGAGATTGATGGGCAACGGCGAGGAGGGCGACGCCATGCAAAAGAAGGCCAAGGCCCTCGGTGATAAGGCGAGGAGCGCGGTGGAGGGCGGTGGATCTTCCTACAATGCTGTTGGCCGGCTGATAGACGAGTTGACGGCCCGCCGGAGTTCCGTGAAGGTTGGAGAAAAGTAAAAAAAATAAAAAAAATAAAAAAATCTTGCTCTCTGCGTCTCGGGGGCAGAGCTCATGTCATGCTAAGTCAAGTTATAGCATGGCTCCAAAGATGATACAGTATATACTACCGTGGAGTACGTTCCAAGTCTTGCCGGCCTGGCCTGCCGCCATGTTTTGTTACATGGGGTTTTCTGTTTCGGCATCTCACAGCCTTGTGACACTGAAACACCTTTTTTTAAGTTGGGAAACACTTCAATTTGTTTCTTTTTGTGAAAGTAATGAAACTCTACATTAAAAAAAAACAATTGTACTTTTGATCATGTGAATTTACTCACAGCCTTGCTAACTTGCCATATTCATGCATATGGATGGAGCATGTATTTCTTAAATCTTCTGAAATATAACTAAACTGAAACTCCGAAGTCTGAAGTAATTGTCTTAAACTACATCATAGAATGCAATATAAAACCGGAGGAGGTTTGGGGGAGTCCGGATGTTCACCTTTCCCACTTGTTAGTTGAACTACATCTCCGTACACACCATGTGTTTTTTTTCTCTCGGTTCACATGGCCCACTCTGCTGTCCGGATTTGATGCTTATTTGATGTATATAGTTAAATGACCAGTTTCTCAACCGTAGTCCGTGAACATGTCTGAACATGTATGCGGACATTTGGTGTCTCTATTTTGATGCATGTACAGTGGTGTAGCTAGGCGTTGAACAAGGTGGTCCGGATGGCGATGACATGTATCTAGGGTAGGGTCTTAGGCCTGACCTATATGCCCTTCCCAAGGACACCACACAAGAGGCTAAGGCCTACGAAGACAGAAAGAAGGTACCGACTGGAATCATCACAGAGTGCAACTCACTCGAGAGAACATCCACTCGGACACCCCAATTTCACTCGATCGTCATTATTCACTCGGAGTACAGGAATCCACTCGAAGGACAGAAGGCCTAAGGTCACCTATAGATAGCAACGCTCGGTCATTCACTCCGCCACCATAAAGGTCATTAAACACGGACGTTACCAACAATGTACGTGGCTTTACTCCCTCATTGAACCCTTGCTTAACATAGGGCTGCGAGGGATCGACACACTCTATATAAGTCACCCCTCCCCTCTGGCACAAGGGTTCGCACCCCCTGTAACTCAACACTCCAATCAACAAGCCTCCGCGGCACCAAGACGTAGGGCTGTTACCTCCTCTCAGAGGGGCCTGAACTCGTAAAACCGAGTGTACAACCTCGCCGTAGGTAGGACTCTGCCCTCTCCTACGTATCTCTACTATCAGATCTGTTCCCACGACACCGGAGGCCACTCTGTTGCCCTTTTGTTTATATATTACAATTAAAAAATTAAAATTCAAAATAAATAATCAAATTCAAATGGAAGTTCTACTGCTGGACCACTCTAGCTTATTGGGCTGGCTACGCTAGTGGAGTTTCCATAACATTAGTCGAATGATGAGGCCTACATGGTTGTTAATGTGTTGCTACGAGGCATGAAGAGCCCCCCTAGTCAACCAAAAATGCCTGACGCGATCGAGGTGATTCGAACCCGTGATCGAGGTGATTCGAACCCGCGATCTTGCTGAAGTAGTTAACATGTAGTAGCCACCAGACCATAACTCCGCTGTTCAATAACTTCTTCCTTTTATACCCCTTGTCTTGTTCTGTTTGTTTCCTTTTTCCTTTCTCTTTCATTTATTTTTAATTTTTAGTTTCTCTTAAATCTATGAACCTTTTTCAAGTCATTGATATTTTTTTAAAATAGATGAACTGCGTTTTTCCAAATTTGTGAACTTTTTCGAGAATTGATGAACTTTAAAAAAAATCAATGAGCTTTTTCAAAATTGATCAACTTTTTCTGAATTTGTGAACTCTTTTTGAAAACCGATGAACTTTTTTCAAAGTCGATCAACCTTTTTTCGAATTTGTGAACAGTTTTTTAGAATCTATGAACCTTTTTCAAAATCGATGAAATTATTTAAAATTTGTAAACCTTTTTGAAAATCAATGAAATTTTTTGAAGATCAATGAACTCTTTTTTCAAAATCGGTGAACTCTTTTGAGTGCATGAATTTTTTCTAATTCATGATTTTCTCAAATCTGTGAACTTTCAAATTTTGTTCAAATCTTTTTCAAAAAAGTTCACATTTTCCTAATAAGTGTGTGCAGGAAATAGTGCGCTACAGTTTGTTATTAAACTTCTCGCGCTGAATTGTTTTACAAGTGCCTAGGGGGCGTATCGTTATCCGACCTGCATATAAGCTAAATGACGTGAGCTCGATTCTTGGCGGGGGCAACTTTTTAGAGGTTTTTTTTGCTGCACTTCGTTGTTTTTGGGCCGGCCCATCAGGTGCGGCTGCGAGCACCAGTACCCTAACCAGCGCATGTTAGGCGAACCGACGTGCATGCACGCACCAGTGCTGGGTCGGCCCAGCTACGCCTGGTTGACTGGTTGTTAGGTGGACCCATTGACGATTGACTGGTTGGCTGGCGACTTCTGAAAAACTAGATGACCAGTTGCGCCAAATGGCGCAAAGACCCGTTTAAAATCATGTTCGCGTTGAAAATATTTGCATTTTTTCAACAACTGTATATTTGAATACATTTGGTAAGAACTTATACCCCTATATATAAAGAAAATTAAATGCAAATATTTTGTTAAGGTAATAATGCCACAAATTAGATCATCGGTAGGTCAAGATAGTTGAGTCTCCAATTAGGAACTCTGAGTAGCTGTAAACTTGCATTAAAAAAGGATTCCAGTGGAAAAATATGTTGATCCAACCATGACTTCTACTGGCAAATGCTACTTTATCTAAAATATACAGATTTCAGTGCTCAGAAAGTGCAAACAATTTGTACATTGAGAAATCTATCTTGGCATTCAGTTTATAACATAACAAGGAATGAGAGCTTTGACAAGCTTTTACACTTGGTCAGATTTTGCATGCATGATTTGTCAGATTGTAATGTCATGATTTGTCAATGACTGAATGTTTTCAGCAGGCTGATGTACAAAGCCTGAAAAATAAATTCAGTTAAAGCAGAAGTGCAGAGTGTATGTAACAGAAAATTCAGCTATAGAAGAAGCGCAGAGTGTATGTAACAAAAAATTCAGTTATACTAAAACCTGAATGTTTTCAATATGCTGTTGTACAGCGTATATGCATATTTTCAGACACTGAAAATATGCAGTGTATGCATATTTGAAGAGTACTCAAATGTTCCGAAAATAAGATGTGAGACCAATGCATAGATAGTCCAATGCCGAGACCAATAAAATTTAGCTAACACTGGACAGAGATGTCTCCTTGCAACAATCTCTACAGAAAATTCTTGTACTCATCTTAGCTCTTAGCTAACACTGGACGCTGGAGTAGTTTCAATTTCTAAAAGAATGGGGTGCAGTACAAGAACTAAGAAACCTCTGCACACCATCCAGAAGCATTTTTAAGTCTGCCGTCATCAGTTTGTCGTCATAGGAGTTTATGTCTGCCGTCATCAGTCTGCCGTCATGGGAAATGTCTTACTTGCTTACAATGTCTTACTTTCGCTTGGAAGGCTAAGCTGTTGCTTCATAGCATCCAGAAGCACTTTTGTTGGGATCCCGACTTTTCCCATGACGGCAGACTGATGACAGAAAGTAAGACATTGTAAGCAAGTGTTGGAAGCTTTACAACGTATGATTGTACATGTGTCTGTATATCTATCAATTTTTGGTGACAAAAAACATCGCTGATAAATATCCGTGATAGTGGTTGAATTTGCATTTTATTTGTACAAACTTAAACTCCTATGTTTTAGACAGGGCATGTATGCTAGTTAGGTAAGATATGTGTTAAATTGTTCTTTGACGTTAGTTTTAGGATGCCCAGTGTAGTTCAGTTGATACATGCATATATGTGTTGTGTAGGTTTCCGGTTAACCCTTTTATTCTAATAACAGGTCATCCACTTTAAAAGTAATTTCCTTGGTAGCTTCAGTTCAGTTCTGTACATACATGAGTGTTTCTTCCTTCAATTTACATGAGAACAAAATAATCCATGCGAAAAAAAACTGAGAACAACAAGGTTTAGCTTGCTGCAATTGTAGATTATATATGCATGTACGTACTATCTCTAATGCACCAAGAAAATAGCATATTAACATGTATGAGCATGTACAAATTGATTATTCATGTGTTGATTAGGAAGCATGCACACAATAAGGACTAATAACTCGATCAAGGAAGAAACTTCATTTCCTTAATAGCATTTGGCAGATTAAGCTATAGAATAAAAAATGAAGTACCATCAGGCTGATCTCTAATTTTCACTGAACTAACACAAACACTTTTTACGCACTATTACTGTCCATTTGGAGTACTATTTGTAAGTGAATCTTTATCTACTGCTGTACAGAAGCTAACTTGAATTAGGTCGGATGAATTAGATACTTCTGCCATTGCCATGAACAGATCAATATGGCATGCGTAGTATACTGTCACTTCTGCTTCAGAAGTAAAACTTTTCTATCTTTGATCATGTCTCTAAGAAAAGTATTAAGGGAAACCAGCTATGAGGAAAAATAAATGACCAAATTCAGAAGTGTGTGCTTCAGGTACCTTTCGGCAACGACATCACCTGGTCTCTGAAGAACACATCCAACTCATCCTGCTATCCTACTACTGTGCCACCCCAAGCCTGAAATCCTCGATGCTCCATCCAACCTCTGCATGGCAGTAAGGCAAAACCAAGATCGATGTCATGATAAAGCTTTTAAAAAAAATCAGTGTTCTTAACTAATGAATTACAAAAATAGGTGCAAGCTTATATGAACAATTTAGCATCAAACCCTTAAGCATTTGAACTAACATGTCCATCCCATAAAACTAAAATGTGTTGAACCTTGGCGCTGGCAGAACCTATTTCATGACAAAACAATCATGAAATTCTATCAGGTGATTGCAGGAGATTGTAAATAACCACAAGAAGTAAAAGATGATATTCTATTGTATCCAACTAACCGAATAATCGAGCAGACTAACGGGATGGAGAGGCATATACGGCATCAGGTACATTGACGGTCACAGCTAGCGACGCTTGTGTGGAAAGTTGTGGTCGCTGCTACCAGTACAGCAGCTGTGTTGTCGGAGGAACTGGTGGTGCGCTGTACACGTCATTCTGCGGCTCAAATCTTCTTGAGATAGGTCAGAGGCATCTAGGTAATAAGAGAAAAATAGAGAAAAAATAAGATGGTGATTTGGTTAATTGAAAGGAACCATAGTTTGCAGGGAAGGGAGACGCGTTTGCAACTCGGCGCTCACCCTCAGCATAGCCGTCAGGTAGCAAGAATTTGTGCACGTGCCTGGATCCTCTTATTCCCATATCATCTACTCCCTATTCCCCATACCGCCACATCCACGAGCTATAGATATTTGGGGGAGCAGACCACTACTGCTTCTATGCTGAAGGTACTACAACTGGTAAAACGACATCATGAATTAAATTTTATGAAGAAAAGTAACCTTTAGCAAAAGAAGGTATTTAGTCTATGCAGAAATCATACTACTGTAAAATACATGATAAATATATGATAATGCCTAGTCGAACTGATGCATCTGGGAGCTACAAATGGCAATAGGACAGTACCAAAAGGACATACTATTCAATTCCAGTCTCTAGAGAACAAAATCACATTGCTCCTATTTTTTGTTAAAATAATAAAACAGTACTAAAGAGCCGATATTTAGAATCTGAGCGCTCACCATTTAAATGAGAATCTAAGCAAAATATGGGAGTGCATGGAGGTCACCATTTAAGTCAAATAGGTAAAATCAACCTTCATAACAATGAAATAGAAATTCTATTTGGAAAGGGTGTTTCCGGGAGCTTCCCACCACTCTGCTTAATGAACAGGACGATATTGTCCTGAATCATCAGCTAAAACATTGTTAACTGGTCATTATTGCTAACTCAAAAGAGAACTGAAGTAAATATAGTGTATTCAGCAAACCCAAATTATAAGGGTGCAGTACAGAAAAATTGTATGCCAAACGGATTAGAAGTTATATGCAAATATTAAGATAATTACACTTGTCGGGGCCGAATGGAGAGTCAGCAAGAGGTAGCAGCGCGTTTGTTGACTTTGATGCACCTAGGCATGTATGTCAGCTCCAAGAATGAAGTACACCACCTGCTAACCTAACGGCGCCACTCTTCCAAGGTTGGTGTTTCCACGCCAATAGTCATCATATCTCTAATACTTGCTGGATAACATAAAGTAAATGCCTACAGTCACAACTTGTACTAAATCATAGGAAACAGATTAAAGAGAATTAAGAATATGTTCATTTTCTCTCAACTATCAAAGTTGGCGAGATTGCATTCAGCAACATGAGCCATAGTTAAATTACATTTAAAGCTTGTCCTGCTTAATGGCAAATAACATGCCAACATTAATTTAAACGTATGCATAAGGAATCAACAAGAGCCAGCACTGCAAGTATTTCACATGAAGAGTAAAATAGAAGGGCTAGTGTGAAAGAAGAGTACTCACCCAAATAGATATCTGGCCTTGCAGCGGTTGTTGCATCAATAAGGAACGTAACTTTCTCATAGTCCAATGCCACAATGTCGTAAACAGTCTGCCGGATGCAATTTTTCTATCTTGACATGGGTTGAGAAAAGATAATCAGGAAACTAAAGCTGCTAACTGAGAACACAACCAACAAATCATCATATTCCCTGAAATCCCTGAAAATACCCTCCTTCACAGACATAAAAAATTCCATAGGGTTGTCATATGGATCATTGATGGTGCCAACAATTATCTAATTATGATGAGGATGACTTAGCTATATCATTTGTGCTGCCAACCTAAAGAATATGGTCTGCTTAGTAAGAGATCCATTAATAAAAAAGGAGGAGGAAGCAGAGCACATTACACAAGCTTGCATATATATAGACAGATGGATTGTGCGGAGCTCACCTTGGCATGTTGGCATCAGACGTGTTTATTGTTGCTTCGCAGGTGCGCCGTTAGCCGCCTCTCCAGGCTGCTGCACCGTGCAAGCTCACCAGTATCACAACAATAGAATAGGGCTTTGACCACCTACCCTGAGCATGCAAGGCTCCATCTTAACCCATGTACAGAGGGGATTTTTTTCGGAGCAGATGTACAAAGGGATGAATAACGGAAATATGGGAGCTTACCAGCAAAATTGTTTGCGCCTGCAGTTGCATCCTTCAAACGAATATACCGTAGAATCAAAATTGAATCAAGTCAATCAGAAATCAAGGTTGGGGGATGAAAAAAAAAGCTTCAGATGTGAATGTTTTCAGGTTTGAGGAGCTCACGTTTGGCCCTCTGCTGATGCTGACCATGTGTAGGGACAGAAGAGTTCAAGACATCGCTCGGGGCCGCGAAGGAGAGGAGGTCCTCGAGAGGCGGAGTGAGCTCGTGGGGGCGGCGCCCGTCGCCTCGAGTTCGTGAGGCGGCGGAGCTCAGGGCGGAGGCCGGAATCGAAGTTGGTGCCATCTACTCCTCCCTGGACCACCAAGGCTTGGAGGGGCGACGGTGCGCCGGGGACATGGGGTGAGGGACAGGCGCACCTCCCTCTCCCCTTTCCTCTATCTCTCTCCCTCTCATCTTCTCTGTACTGCTGACCGAATTGAGCGCCGCCGCCATCTCCCTTTGCCTGCACGTCGTCTTGCCCGTGCTAGTTGGGTAAGGAGGCAGTGGAGGTGGAGGCAGAGGAGATGAGGCAGCCGAGAGGGAGGAGGAAAGCCGCGGCGGCGGCCTAGAGAAGAGGAGCGGGATGAAGAAGAGATGAGGGAGAGAGAGGGTCTGACGAGGTAGATATTTCTGCCTCAATCCATCCACCCAATCCCACGCTGAAGAGTCATGTTCCAAGACTCTAAAAGGACCGGCTGAAGAGTCATATAGATGCATGCGTGTTAATTGGCTACAATCTTGATGGCATGCAACTTTGTAAACTTCTACTTAGAACAAATTAGGTAGTAAATTAACAACCAAGAGTACAGTGTCGATCCATATTATCCAAAATATGCTAGCTAGCTGCACTAATGAACAAGTCCACTCCAAATTGAGACGATGCAAATCATATTTGGGAGCTATAGCTGCTAGTGGACGCAAATAATGAGCATCATCAACAACAACAACAAAGCCTTTAGTCCCAAACAAGTTGGGGTAGGCTAGAGGTGAAACCCATAAGATCTCGCAACCAACTCATGGCTCTGCCACATGGATAGCAAGCTTCCACGCATCCCTGTCCATAGCTAGCTCTTTGTCGATACTCCAATCCTTCAGGTCTCTCTTAACGGACTCCTCCCATGTCAAAATCGGTCGACCCCGCCCTCTCTTGACATTCTCCGCACGCTTTAGCCGTCCGCTATGCACTAGAGCTTCTGGAGGCCTGCGCTGAATATGCCCAAACCATCTCAAACGATGTTGGACAAGCTTCTCCTCAATTGGTGCTACCCCAACTCTATCTCGTATATCATCATTCCGAACTGGATCCTTCCTCGTGTGGCCACACATCCATCTCAACATACGCATCTCCGCCACACCTAACTGTTGAACATGTCGCCTTTTAGTCGGCCAACACTCCGCGCCATACAACATTGCGGGTCGAACCGCCGTCCTGTAGAACTTGCCTTTTAGCTTTTGTGGCACTCTCTTGTCACAGAGAATGCCAGAAGCTTGGCGCCACTTCATCCATCCGGCTTTGATTCGATGGTTCACATCTTCATCAATACCCCCATCCTCCTGCAACATTGACCCCAAATACCGAAAGGTGTCCTTCCGAGGTACCACCTGGCCATCAAGGCTAACCTCCTCCTCCTCACAGCTAGTAGTACTGAAACCGCACATCATGTACTCGGTTTTAGTTCTACTAAGCCTAAACCCTTTCGATTCCAAGGTTTGTCTCCATAACTCTAACTTCCTATTTACCCCCGTCCGACTATCGTCAACTAGCACCACATCATCCGCAAAGAGCATACACCATGGGATATCTCCTTGTATACCCCTTGTGACCTCATCCATCACCAATGCAAAAAGATAAGGGCTCAAAGCTGACCCCTGATGCAGTCCTATCTTAATCGGGAAGTCATCGGTGTCGACATCACTTGTCACAACATTATTGTACATGTCCTTGATGAGGGTAATGTACTTTGCTGGGACTTTGTGTTTCTCCAAGGCCCACCACATGACATTCCGCGGTATCTTATCATAGGCCTTCTCCAAGTCAATGAACACCATATGCAAGTCCTTCTTATGCTCCCTATATCTCTCCATAAGTTGTCGTACCAAGAAAATGGCTTCCATGGTCGACCTCCCAGGCATGAAACCAAACTAATTTTTGGTCACGCTTGTCATTCTTCTTAAGCGGTGCTCAATGACTCTCTCCCATAGCTTCATTGTATGGCTCATCAGCTTAATTCCACGGTAATTAGTACAACTCTGAACATCCCCCTTGTTCTTGAAGATTGGTACTAATATACGCAAATAATGAGCATCGAAGTAAAAAAAGGGACAGGTAGTGACAACTGGGTACACTGACAGGAAAATCTGCAAGGCACAATATGAAATTAGGATATGTCACTCGATGACTCTGCACATCTAGAAAAGGATGGCAAATTTTACGTAGAACACCACCCATATTCTTTTTTCTTATCTTGTCTACGGGGAGTTAGCTTTGAGAAGTGTAGAATTTGCACACATAATAGTTTGATAATCTGAAATGAGTGTGTGTGCGCCAGAATTGTTATTAAATAGGATAGCATATACATTAGCTTGGAAAAGGGGACTACATATCATTGGACCCGGACCCAGCTCTGAATAGAGAACCTACATTTCGTATCCAACAACTGAAATTTGTGCGATACATCCATAAAGGAATATTAGCAGGACATGCAGAAATTGGTGGCTGGACATATTGTTTAAGCAAATAAATAGCCACTACTTTCTTGTGCGCAACGGAGCACGTACAAATTCAGGAACTAAGCTTTAGTAACGACCGCATGGTTGATGTGGGAAAAACAACATAGCTATTGCAGCACTGAGCTGTGAGCCTTGCATGATGTGCAGGTAGGCTAGCTTGATGGTGGAAAATCAGTGGCGATATGTCCACATTGGTATTGAAGAGCTTGACAGATGTAATCACTTTAAAAAGGAGACCACATGTGTTTGGATTCAGCTTTGAACAGGGGAGTTTATTTGACACACCTCTCCTCCTTCATCAAATGGTTAAGGTCTAAAAATATATAATGGTGAGCACAAGAGCAGAGTAGTCATGGTTGAGCATGGCCAGTTAACTCTGAAAGAAGAAAGTCTGTGATATTACACTTAATATGTAAAAGAGGCTCAAACAATAAAAATTCAAAATAAAAATAATGCTCCTGCAGGATATTTTGTATTTACAACATCAGACAGTACCATCAAACGCTATATATTAGTTAGCTATAAGTAGGAATCTCTCATCGGATTGTCCTCTAAATAATACCATGGAGGCATGAAACTAAGTATTTTCGGCCAGGAAAACAAAGATGCCATCTTCCACCATGAATCGCAGAATTTTCATATAGTTGTGCTCACAAAGCTATTTAAACATAAAAGGAAACAGTAGTACCTTGTATATTTGTACAACCTATCAAGAACAGAGTTGTCAATTAATCTCTTTGTATTGATGCCCTCATCACCAGGCCCACTATCACTGATACCTTCTCTTCCGAAACCATAAGTAGTGTGGTCATTGTAGAAATATGACAAGTTATATTCTACTTGTGTCTATCTCTATCTTGTGATTCCACTGCCCACTGCCGTGGTTGCACTGCTCATGTCGGATTAGAGTTATGGTGCCCTGAGAAACACGAGCAAAGTTTGAATAATCCAGTGGTTATATTCTACTTAAAATGGGACCATTATGCATAATATTATGTATGAATCGCTATGAGAGAGAACTGAACAAATTATATAGCAAACTGAGTGTCATATTCAATTATATCCATGGAAAATATATTATGATCTCTAAACTACAGCAGTGCACAAAGAAGCGACAACCAACTAAGGAAGCGGAAGTGGACGCTCACAGAGATGACAGACCCAAGTCTGGGAAGGATGACAGTCGGATAGATATCTCATCTCTGCTTCTGCTCATCTTCGTTTATTAAGATGCGACAACATATGTATATATATGATGTGCACCCAACTCTGTCCTGAGCATTGCCTGCTGCTGAACCTGCACATGAAAAAACTGACAAATGTTCTTATTCTTGTTCTGCCTTATGCAACAGGTCCGATGAACCTACAACTCAGTAAGTAGGTTATGGAAAGAAATATGGGGAATGATGGGGAAAAAGGTTGCAGCTAACCTGGAAGGGACACCCTGTCACCATCAAAAAGAGAGGCTATTTGTACAGCAACACAACTCGGTGTAGGAATCAACGGTCACCCAAACACTAATCATATATATATTACCTGTTTTCCTGCAATCGTTAAGATCAAAATCAGCATCTGTTAACTAATGCAGAGCGTGAATTTCTCTGCAGACAAAAAAGGCTTTGCAGATTCAGTATAGCTGACACAAACAAAATGCATTACCTGTTTTCCTCAAGAATCCGTGACTGAAAGCTGTGGAGAGCAAATTGCAAAATATGAGCATTAGTATCACAGAAATTCAATGGAACTTCAACAAGACTAGGGCTTGTTTTTCACACTATTGAACGCTCACGTCTTTCATATTTGATCCACCTTTCAGCTGGGCAAAACAACAAACAGGTGGGGGCACGATATCTATTTATGCTCAGAAAAGAAATTACCAAATATCCGGACACGAGGGCGTGCGTGAGAGGACGGAGGCGAGGACGCGCGGACTGATCGCTCGGGTGGATGGACGGCAGCGCAAAAGCCGGACGGAGCCGGCCGTCTCTGCGGCCCACGCTCCTCCTACCGACGCCGGCGCCGTGGACCACCGCTGCGGCTCGAGCTCCTCCCGGGGTCGCCGCTGCACGCGTGGAGATGGAGGCGGGGTGCAACCTCCCGTGCACCGCGCCCGAGCCGCAGCCTCCTCGCAGCTCCCGATCCAGGAACGGATCGAGCCGCCGCCAACCGCCAGGTCGCGCCCGACCTCGCCGGCGCAGGCTGACGCCGGCCGCCACACCTCCCTCCCCTCTTTCCTCTCTCTTTCTCCCTCCTCCCCTCTCCTTCCTTCTCTCTCTCCCTCTCATCTTCTCTCTCTGCTAGGGTTCGTGCGGGAGGAGGGGATTGGGGAGGCTAGGGTGGGGGCTGGGGATGGGCGGTGGCTGGGGATGACGAGACGCCGCCGCGCATGAAGAGGAGAGGAAGGCGACGCGAGGAGCTGCGCCAGCCGGTGGGGGAGACAGGCGGCCGAGAGGGAGGGGGGAAGCCGCGGCGGAGGCAGCATGGAGGAGAGGAGCGGGATAGGAAGAGACGAGGGAGAGAAAGGGGGTGACGAGGGAGATATTTCTGCAGCTGCCTCTGTCCGCTCTCGCTGCCAGAAAGGGGGTTCGCTCGTTGTGGCGCACTCTTCCCTCGCGTGGTGCGCTACGCCCTTGCTGTTTTGCGGTGGTTTTTTACCCTCGCGTGGTGCGGTGCGCTGGAGGCCTTCATTCTGCCTATCAGTCCACCAGGGTTTATATGTTCAATGATTTTAAAAGGTAGATTAAAGAAAGGGAAAAGATTCCCTTCAATCAATCGATTTCGTGCGAGCGTCCGCCTTCTATATTTCCGTCGGATGGACTCTTAATCAACCCTGAGGAGCTAAACTCTCCGTGCCACTTTCTATAACTGGTGCATTGTTTCAGAAAGGTATTCCGCAACTAGCACGTTGTTGCAAAGTGGCCAGCGGCTCGCACTAGGGAGAGCAATTTTTTTTATGCAAGACGACCCATGTTGCAAACTAAAATCCCGCAATACAACATATGTTGCAAAGAAAAAACACAACATGACCCCATTGCAAATATTTTCCGCAATAAGACCTTTGTTGCAAAGTAGAGAAAGACGTTTGGCTGACCAATTGTATCAAATCCAATGGCTCGCGATACTGATGTGGCTCACACTAGGAGAGCATTTTTTTTTCTGCGACACAACCCATATTGCAAAAAAAAAATCTCGCAATACAACCCATGTTGCAAAAGAAAAAATGCAATATAACCCTTGTTACAAATGTTTCCGCAACAAGTCCTTTGTTGCGAAGTAGAGAAAGACATTTGACTGACTGATTTTATAAAATCCAACACCTCGTGAGCCAGCGGATCTTTTAGAAAGATCCGCCGGCGGACACGTAGCAGTCCCCTTAAAGAAATTAAATTTAAAAAATCATGGATTCAAAAACCACTCATAAATTTCAAAAACATTCACGGATAGGAAAATGTTAAATATTCCAAAAACTGTTGGCACAATTTGAACAAAATCATGGATTCGGAAATGTTAATGCATTTGAAAAATGTTCAAGGGTTTGGGAAAAATATGGATTTCAGAAAAAAAAATCACGTTTTGAAAAAGTACCTAAATAGAGAAAAGATAACAAATTTATAAAAAAAATCACAGAAAATGAAATTAAGTAAGTAAAATTTCAAAAGTTCATGAAACATGGGAAAGTTTGCAAAATTTAAAAAACTTCAGGATATTTAAAATAGCTCACGCATTGAAAAAAAGAAAAGAAAATAAAATCATAGATATAAACGATGTTGACTTTAAAAATATATTTAAGTTTTGAAAAATGTTTCTGAATTTAAGAAAATTCAAAATCTTGAAAAAAACATGAATTTATAAAAAAAATGAAAATAAAACTAAAATATAAAAACATAAATGGAAAAAATAAAAGAGAAAGAAAAGTCATACTCTAAAAAAAGGTTGAACAGGAATCTGGCGCGAGCAACATACGTTCAGGACGAGAAAGCAAATTGTTAAATGGCTCGAGCCCAAGGTGGTGGGGAGAGTGTGCGCCGGTTTGCCCAAACACCTGTAATTTTTTTTAGCAGTCCCAAACACCTACTCCCTCCGTCCATGAATAAGCATACATTTGACATTTAAAATTGGTCCACAAAAGAGTGTGCTTCTATCTTCTCAATGCATTTTAAAGTAGAAAAAATATTTTTCTCTCATCACATTGTAATCAAGACAAATAATATTCAACACATGGTCTCCTTATTTTCTACATGCGCTTAGCTCATTGGTGGTGGGGTAAGTAAAGAGGAGAGAGATGGTGGCTTGCATCTTTTCAATCCATTTTTACTCAACTTCATAATCTGTAGTAAAAAATTATATGTACACTTATTCATGGACTGATGGAGTATAGTTGGCGCTTAAGGCGCTGAATAGGGTTTGAGGGCCACATACTCCTCCTTATGGCACTCTAGCTAGTCCAACAATGCTTTGGGCTGATGTTTTTTTTTTTCTGCTTTTGTCTTCTTTTATTTTTTTTCTGTTTTAGTTCTTTTTCCATTTTAGTTCTAAGAAAGGTTAGTTTTTGGTTTCACCTATTTATTTATTTACTTTCTTCTTATATTATGGTTTTCAATAAATTTATATTTTTTCGTTTTCTATGTGCTCTGTTAATCATCACTTAACTGGGCCTGATCTGGGCCCAGCCTTTTTCTCAGCCCACATATGCCATTTGTCATGTACTCCACTGAATGATTCCCTCAAAAAAGAATAAGAAAAACTCCACTGAATGGTTTGGGCTATCATAGCTGTAGCACACTGAATGGTTGTCATCGCATTTGCCACTGACAGGCGTGCTTCTCCCTGAAAGGACTTGACATTAATTGATGAAACGAAGAATCAGCTTTGTTTCTTTCTACAAACAGAAGCTCTCGCATGCCGCAACTCGCAAATCATGTCTTTCTGGCCGCTGGCACTTCCCTGCCGATGGTCACCCATCAGAAACCAGAAACAGCACAGGGGAAATCATTCTGGCACCATCCAAGTCACGGACTACAGTTCGGATAGTCGACTAACCCCATGGACCCGCATGCTATAGTCTAACCACCAGCGGTTCATCTCCCCACAATTTTTACTCTTTTTTTTCTGTGAACAATTCTGCCCTTGTCGTCCAACTCCAGCTGTTTCCGGCATATATGAACATATGCCTGACCCCCCTCCAAAGTCGCGAGTTAATTTGCTGATGTTGCGCATCTGATTGCGGCTATCATCTTTGCGATGGGGTATATGCATGTGTGTATATAAGTGAAGGAGCGTGTGATCATGCACACAGTGGGCCGGCCTAAAGGAAATGCAAATGCGGCGTGGTGCTCGTCATCATAGACACACTAACATCTGGCAAAATGTGTGCCATAGACAGGCTCGAAGCTGGACCAGCTTAATTGCTAGCTCATGATTGTTCGAAGCAATATATGCCTTTCTTTGAAACTTCTGTCTTGTGTGACTACAGCTTTTCTGAATCTTTAATCAAGGCGCGTGATTATATACACCTCCAACCCGATATACAGGGTTCTTTTCCCATCGAGATTTGCTTCTCCTACATATATAGAAACGAGTACATATCATGTACTCCCTCCGTCCGAAAATACTTGTCATCAAAATGGATAAAAAGAGATGTATCTATAACCAAAATATGTCTAGATACATCCTCTTTTATCCATTTTGATGACAAGTATTTCCGGACGGAGGGAGTACTCACGTCCCTGGTTGTCCTATCATGCTCCTAATGTTGTAAACTTCTAATGCATATTGGTTAAGTACTCCCTCCATTTTTTTAACATAATATAGACGCAGACGCTCATACATACACATATACACTCATTCATATGAACGCACGGACGCATACCCTACCCTATGAGCACCTCCGAGAGACTGGGCCGGCACATCATCTTGAGATTGACGAAATCGCCACAGACGCCTACGTAGTCGACATGAACGTATCCTCTCAAGGCCTGGAATAAATCCAGAAAATGCAAGCATCATTGTCAAGTCTGAGACTTGAACTCTAGTGGGAAGGGAAACCACGGTCCTCCTAACTATCCAATCACAAGTTGGTTCGCCCCTCCGTTTTCTTTTAAATTTACATATAAAATTGAATGAAGTCAAACTTTATAAAGTTTGACCAACTTTATAGGAAAATATCAATATTCGCAATATAAAATCAATATCATTAGGTACATCATGAAATTAATTTTCATACTATATAACTTTAGTATTATTGATATTTTTAAATCTAGTCAAATTTTTGGTAGTTTGACATCAAATAAATCTTATATGTGAAGCAAAATGAAACAGAGAGAGTAGTATGTAGAAATATTTCTTAACGTCCAAATCCTAATTCAGTCCACACTTTTAAGAACAAAAGCACAAATTTTGACTTAAAAACAAATTAGAAACACCCAAACTATCAAACTGGTACTACTAAAATTAATCACATGTGCTTTTACACTGCATAATTATTTTTGGAGTATTCTTGTTATACCTCCTTTTGATGTATTTCTTATAGGAATTGTCCCATTTAAGGGATTTTCATCCGTTTTACGTCATTTAACTAAAATTATGCCACACTTTACCTTTTATTTATTTATTTATTTATTCTGAGCTCGTTCTGCCAAGATGGTCCAATCTTTTAGAGTATATACATGGCATGCCACATAGAAGGGTTTTTCCTCTGCAACTGGTTTCTTCATGCGCTCGCCCTCTCACTCCACGTCATCCAGTTGGCTAAGTCACACCGCGACCCAACTCGAGGCACACCATTTTTGTACCTCCCCTCACTCTCGCGCACGTCAAGGGAGAGGCATGTAACATGGAGGATACAAAAATGGTCGAACCGCGTGCTTGCGGTTGGCAGCGACGTGTTGAAGCTGCAAGCACGTGGTTTGGCCTTGTACCATGGGAGAGGCGCGTCTTTTTTTTGCGCGTAACGTGTGACCTGACGGGCGTGGAGCTTAACAGAAGGATGAACTGAGCGGGCAGGTGAGCGTGTGACCTTAACAGGTGGGACCGACTTGACATAACATGTTCAGCAACAACAAAATTGCATAAATGTGGCATAAGTTTCGTTAAATGGGGTAAAATAGATGAAATCCCTTAAATGGGAGTAATCCCTTTAAGAATGTCAAAAAATGGAGTAAAAACTAGAATTTACTTGTATTTTTATGGAAGGATGTTTGCACAAAAGAAAAATCGATGGTCAAAGTACCATCTAGAAGACTATCATGTCAAAGTCCACAATGACTTGTACAGGCGAAAGTATATATATGCTTTAAAACTTTACTTCATACTTTACATGCATACGTGTATAAGTGTACTGAATTGTTTTCTGTAGATTTTATATCTCTAAATATGCAACAAGGCAAATTGGAGAATTGTAGTTGGGTATTACAATTAATGAATAGCAGAGTCGGCTGCCATCATCATATATGCAACCTAAATTGATGTAACAAACATCCTAGAGTGCAGAGAGCGAAACCGGCCAAAACCTAGCTATTGCTTCCAGCATGCATGTATAACAACAAATTTACGAACTAGTCTTTACACCATTTGCCAGTAGATTGTCTTCTCCATCAATCAAATAGCAGATACATACAAATCGACAGGCATCTCGCCCAGTCATTCTTGCCTGGCCGGACAGCCGGCACATGCACTTCAGCACAGACGAACTCTAAACCATGCATGCGGCATACGTATCCTTACCTTTTGCAGCCAGTGGCTCACAGCAATGAGCAAAACACTAGGCAAAAGAGCAAGAGCAATAATCACATGGATTATTCCATGCACACGCCAGTTAATCCTCGCCTTATCTGACACCTACCGCGCCTGCAAGTCTTCCCCCCACTCATGCAGAAAGAAACAACCCCTGCTGCAACGGTCTCCCTCCAATCATGCACACATTATTTCATGTGCCATGCAGATTAACTGCTACTAGAAACAACTGCCTGCCGGAGGCTTAGTGCATGTACAACGCCGGTGCTTAGGCCAGGCGCTAGGATTCAATTCCGGGTAGTTATGGTCTAATCCCGGTCGATCAAAGGATTATTCCTAGCGTGGATGCCAGGTCTGTCGCCGGGCGCTTTCTTCTTTTTTTCTTTCCTTAACGAGTGCTGCCCTTCTTTTCTACGAGAAAAATAATAGCATTAGCGCTCAACCAGGCGCCCATGCGTTGAGGTGACGGACTCTTACATCGATGCCACTTCTTTAATTAATTACTAGCAAATATGCCCGTGCGTTGCAACGGAAGACAAAAAATTGTGGCTAACCAAAAGTATGACTCAGTATCCTGATATATGAGCATACTCTATTTTAACCCAGTGGCTCATTATGTTGCCATTTTTCTCTCACCCTAGCCGATGATGGTCGCGATGTCCACGTGATCACAATGCATTCAACGTGGTAAATCGCAAGGCTATGAGTTTGTCAGTGCATGCCACACTTCTCATTATGTTGCGCAAGGGAATGTTTAAAATTTTAAAATCAAATCTTGTTGACCATGAACTACTCCCAACGCCAAGACATATAAAGACTTTGGAAAAACTAATTAAATCGTAGACACAAAATACTTTTGAATCAGTGAACAGTTTTCGGAATCGACAAACATTTTCTTTTAAATTTTTTTATTTTCTCAAAAGAATCATGAACATTAGATTTGTTTACAAAAAACTAAATGCATGAACCAGTTTCGAATTCATTAAATTTTTTTGACTCAATAAACATTTTTTGAGTCGATGAACTTTTTTAAAAAATTGGAGAAAATTTTAAAAAACAATTTTTTTGTGAACATTTTCTAAAATGTCATGGAATTTTTTTCAGATTCCCGAATATGTTTTCAATACACAGTCAATTTTTTTCAAAATGATGAACATGATTTTATTTTCCAACCATTTTTTTCAAATTGTGATTTTTTTATAATTTTGCGAACATTTTTGCAAAACCACCAACATTTTTTTAATTTGTATTTTTTATGATTTCTCAAAGATTTTTTTTAAAGTCACAACTTTGGAATATTAAAATCCCGAATTAATTTAAAGAAGAAAGAAGAAAGAAAACAGAATGAGAAAAGAAAAGACAAAAAAGTAAAATGAAAAAAATGCGTGAGAAAAGAAAGATAAAAAAGATGTGGAAGATGGGGATCTTTCCCCGGTCTCATCGCTGGAGGAGCGATCTCACGACCACTCGGCCACCCGTAGTTCCGTGAGTTATAACTGTCGCGGCCCTATAAAATAACCAAGGCGGCGGCGATTTTTGTCCGAAAAACTGAATCGTTTTCCCACTTACGGGTGGCATTGGTGGGTAATTTTTACCAATTTGAAGGATAATTATAATGACGGACGACAGAAACCTAATTTGCTTTATTATTAGGTAAAGATTTTTATTGCCTAAGCGTCCAAATAAGCGCTCTTGCATTGTAGATGCCCTTAGACTTTGGGTGATCACCATTCACCGAAATAAACTAGCCTCATTTGCTGTGGAGTTAACTAAGACATGAAGCTGAACATTTAGACTGACTGAACACCAACTTGTGCTTACAACATCAGTGCTATATATATATCTTAATTTAGTTCTGAATCATATATACCACTTGCTGTGGAGTGGTGAAAGGCTATAATGTAAAGTCTAGGTTGATGGTTTTCTGAGTTAACCGTGGCAGTGAAAACCTACGAATTATGCCCAGTGCCACTGCCCACTGGCATATGCGATGCAACCTCCTCTCAACAAGCCTGCATTTACTTGGTTTTGGAGTCATTTAAAACTAGAACTGCCGTAGTCCTTGCTGCCTGTGGTGTCAGGGTGGATCCAATCCCAAAGCTTGTCAGCCGGCGGCACCGGCATCTCTCCGAGGGGCGGAATTTGCGACGACGACGGCGAGGGGAGGAAGTGGCTGCCGACGGCCGGGTGGTTAGGGTAGGCCTGGCTATGGCCCACCAGCCGGCTCAGCTCGTCCCCCGGCGTGGAACTGCTGCCCATCATGGGTGCGTCTGCCAGGGCCATGAGCGAGTACGTGCAGCCCCTCGCGGCCGGCGCAACGGGCATCGTTGAGCTCATTGCCGACGCAAAGGCGCTCGGCCTCGGAGGAGGAGGAGGCGGAGGCTGATGCAGCTGCGCGGTGGCCTGGTCCATGATGGCTGGCAGCGGCGCCGGCGAGCACTCGCCCTGGCCGAGTATGCCGTGGAAGCTGGGCTGCTGCGTCGGTGACATTGGCGTGGACGACGGTGATGACACCTGCTGGCCAGCCGGCGGAATAATGGTGCGTGAGGTGCCCGGCCTCGCCGAGGACGCTTGGACGTTGCTGGAGGAGGGCCGCCCGTGGCCGTCGTCGATGCCGGAGCGCTTGTACACGCGGCAGAGCGAGATCTCGGACTGCATGCATGAGACATTTTGTGAAACTTCGGATAAACTACATAAGCAAGCACGATCAAATCCACCCTTTGTCGAAAAACCAAGCACGATCAAATTAAGGAATTCAAAATTTACTGCGACATGTCAAAAGCAAAGAAATTATACTATACCAAAGATCTTACACGAGTACGTACGTGATACTAGCTAGGTGGCATAGGATGCAGTAAATTGAGTGAGGACTGAGGAACAGGGTGCATGCTTTTCATATGAAGTGAGCGCTACCTGTAACATGGAATTAAATGCTTCAATTAAGTTCGGATCTGAATATTTGAGCAAAGGGAGCTGAATTGACTGTTTAGCTTGGACATGCAAATAGTTAATTTGAAGAATCTGGAGGACATGCAAGTGGTATCTAGCTGGCTATAAGAGGAATTCTGAATTCAACATGGTAGCGTTTGTACATGTCCATATGTATGCCAAAAAGAACGAGCAAAAAGCGAACCCTAAGCTCTTAGATCTGAAAAGAAAGAGAGGAAAGGCATGTCACATGTTCATGTAAATCATGCCAGCCAACAAAAAAGCTAGCAGTGAACAAAAAGCAGATCAAACCAATGATTAACAGCATGAACAACGGCTGATATATAGCTAGCTTCCCATGAATTTGCAAAACAAAAACCAATCAAGAGATGAGGAATTTCCGGGTCTTAAGTCCGGCCTCCAAATTCCAAAACCCTAGTCGAATTTCGCTCGCTCGATCGGAGCAATTACCTTGTAGAAGAGATCCGCGTCGGTGGTGGGCGGCGGGAGGCGGTACTCGTTCATGATCCAGCTGCTGCGGACGCCCTTGGGGGCCTTGCCGGAGTAGAAGACGAGCGTCTTCTTGAGGCCGATGGGCCGGCTGTTCTCGCCGCGGATCATCCTGTCGGCCCCCGTCGCCTTCCAGTACCCCGACGCCGTCACCCGGTTCGGCCGGTCGCCGTTCCGGTACTTGCGGTCCCGAGGCACGTAGAAGAACCACTCCTTCTCCCCAATCACCGCCATTGCTGCCAACACCAAGAAATCAATCAAGGCCCCAATCTGCCAAGATTAATTTGAGCTAATAAGCGGTGCGTTTATCGGTATATGTGTATGTAGTGTACCGGGGAGCTCCCATGGGTCGAAGCGGTAGAGGTCGAGGAAGGTGATGAGCTCGACGTTGAAGCGCCGGCCCTCCACCTTGCGCCGGAGGTAGAACTCGATCAGCTCCTCCTCCGTCGGGTGGAACCGGAACCCCGGCATCACCAGGTCGTTCTCGTGCGAGTCGACTGCCGCCTCGTCGCTGACGCCGGCCACCGGCTCGCCACCCACTTCCCCTCCTCCTCCTCCTGCTGTCGCCGCCGAAACGCTTCCTTCGTCGATGTCTCTGCTCATGGCTGCCGGCTCTCCCTCGCCGAACCTATTGCCCGCATAGCGCGCGTGTGCGCACGGCAGCAGCAGGCGGGTGAGCCAGCTAGCTAGGGCAACCAGATGGCTGAGGAAAGGCAAGCAATTTGGGGGTGCGCAAGTAGGTGGGAGGGAGAGAGGATAAGAGTGGAGTTTGCACCATCGATATATACTGAAGTGGAGGCTTTGCTTAATGATCCTGGTTAGTTTTGATTGAACCGGAGTATCGATGATTAACTTGGTAATAATTAAATGGCCAGTAGCTGCCCACTAGCTATAGTGCAGTGGTAGTACAGCTACGTACATGTATTGATTTGATATGATGAAACCTTTTGGTGATATATGATTCCCTAAAAAAATGTATAATTGCTTAAATCATGCCGGTATATTTGTACATGGAATATCATGGCATACTGCAGTATATGATCTAAAACAAATTAACTGTAACTGTTAGAAGGAATGTGGAAAGTTCTACTTTATAGCTTGTAAAAATAGTACCCACGTGGTAATTGAATTACCGAAGGTGCATGGTAGAAAATAAAATAAAAGGAGAATACAAGGGACAAGGTACACGTAGTGTTCCTACTGACGTGATGTGTGCCTTTGTTGCTTTAGCTAGGTCGACAGACTTGTTGGTCTTGAGCTGGAATTCCTTGCAAGATCCAAGACAATACATTTGATGATTATAAACTACTAGTAGTAGCTAGAGCCGTCACGCATCACGGTTGAACTTGAAGAAAACAACTTGCTTCCTACCACCTGTTATGTTACGTAGTACTCCGTATTTATTAATCCACTTAACTAGCTAGGACCTTTGAGGTGAAGGATTTTTGGATGAATTTTGCAAAACAAAATTCATATATGATAGGCCGGCCGGGTTGGGATAAAACCAGACTGTGCTGCATGATTTTGGTGGATGGACACTTGGGCAGGCCGGCCGGGGAAGCAGTGGATGAGCACTCGATCGAGAAACGGCACCAGTGACCTTTTGGGAAGAAGTGGTCACCAACAAAGGGAGTTAAAGAGGCGAAAATGACCAGCCAGGATGAGAACAACTTTGGGCGGCTACCGCTCCTGTGACTGAGATGGGTGCTTGCATCTCTCGTTTGTGGATTGTGCATCCTGGCCGGCTCGTCGCCCTGGGTTTCTTGATCCGGTCTTTTTCGCAACGTATCTTTCGCTTTTTCGTCAAGAAAAAGGGAAATGTTTTCCTTTCGTATTGCAAATTAAGAAAATATCTTTTTGCCATGAAGTTTGAGGGGATTAATCCCTGAAATTATGTTTTTTTGTGGTTCTGAGAAATTAAGGCAGCACTTGACTTTGCTCTCTCTAGCTAGCGGTGACATTATATTCCAACGCACTGTGATTCCTCCACACGCAAGCATGCATGCAGGCGTGGAGAGGCAGCTCGTGTGTGGGCACTGCAGCAGCTGGGTGGTCCATGCATGCATGGGGTACGAGCGCGGCCAGGGTTTATGCTTTAGCGGTGCGATTGGTGATCGATGGATGTGAAATAAATTCTTCGTATCATGAGCTAGCTAGCTAGTAGAGGTCTCCTCTGCCTTTTCTATTCCGTTTGTTTGCCTTCTGCACTGCGTTGATCATGCAGGGAGGAGCGATGCACCATGCACGGGCCGTCCAGGCGTCGATCGACCTCCCTGTGCGAGGGTGTCGCGCGGATCCAGGTCTAGCGCCAAGGTCAAACTCCATTCCAACTACCAAAAATGTTACACCTACGTAACAACCTAAAAAAAAACTATTCCTGTAGTTTTAAGATTTTCATTTTCTGATTGTACTGTGTTAAAAATGTTTTCTTCCGTAAAAAAAGATTTTCGAGGGACATGCGGGCATGGTAGATCCCGACACTTGCCGGCGGGAGGGCTTCGTTTTTACACGTTTCTTCAAGAAAAAATAGGATTTATGTCCTGCACTGAAAGACGAGACGGCGACGGCTATTTGAAGATGAAATAAGGTTCTCCTTGCCTAGCCCTCGTCTCGAAGATGCATCTAGCATCGCCGGCAGACGTGTAGAGATGTGTCTTTGGTAGATCTATCTTTGGTGGATTTGCTCAGATCTGTTCATCGTTCGTCTACGTTCGTGTGTCTTTAGGTTCGATCATTCCGATCTACGCTACTCTTCATCAGTGGCGGTTGTTGCTCTAGTGCGCTGGTCATATGGGGTCTTATCACGACGACTTCTGGGTTGTCTACTACAACAAGTTTTGCCCGGCTCCGATGAGGGCGATGACTATGGAGCCCTTCAGCTCGCTTCAGTCCTTGTAGTCTTCGCTAGGTGGTCTATAGATTTGGATGTAATATTTATTATTCCTAGTGTTCGTTTGTACTGCCATGATTGAAGATGAATAGGGTGAAAGTCTTCCGGCAAAAAAGATTTTTTTTTCTGATTTAATGGTACATTTTTTTATGTAAACCATGTGCATTCATTCATGAACAGAGTTACAAAAACCGCACGTAGCCAAAATCCAGAGGTACCATAATACAACACTTTGCAGAAAGACCCCACAAGAATAGCAATGAAGCCCTTTCAGGGGCAAAAGGCAGAACCGCCAACAGTATCCGCCGTACACTGTCGCAGGCGGAGCTTTGGTGAACGGAGGAGACATCAACATGCCCATGATAGAAGAAATGCCATAGTAGACAAAGTTGCGTTGTGAATCAGTAAAGTAGCTTGACATGCGGCCCAAGACCTTATGGCTCATCGACCAGGGATCATATTTATTGTACTTTAGGATTTTCTTTCTCTTTTTATTCTAAGGCAATATCGAATCTGAACCATTACCTCCTTTCGTGTTAAAAAGGCTTGTGCATATTTTGAGACTTATTTTGACTATCAATTAGACTAACAATATCTCTCGCAAAAAGTTAACAATTTTCCAGAATTTGTTGTTTTTTCTAACGAGGGAGTTAGCTTAGTGGTGTCCGTTGAATTTGTTTTTGGTGAAAATCGACTCTACCTACCGACTTGAAATTAAGCTAATATTTGTACTAGTGGCGTTGGTGACAGAATTTTAAATCATACATGATCTTTTAATTTTGTTAATTAATTCACTCTTGAAAATCTTGATTGAGATAAACAGTTCCTCGTGTCCAGTCATATGACACGATTTGATCGAGGCGCCTAGGTAGTAGCAATAGGTAGGGTTAGTGTCACATCGATCTCGATCATTGATCATCACAGTGAACAGTATCGTGTTCTAATATACTCCTTCATTAGCCCCGATCGCAGAGAACGCAAAAGAAAAGCATAAATTCAGAGAGGAATTCTCAAGAGTAGCTGGTAGCTAGGGCCTAGGGTTGCTTTGATCATGTGCATACAAGCATGTCAGCACGTACAATATGGACAGTAGCAAGTCAAGTGAAGTCCGTGACCTTGAGTAACTCACACATGCGTCAAAGATTTATAATAGCTACCTTGCTCTTGTACTCATATGCACATTGAACAGGGGGGGGCAGTACGTAGTAATTGGAAGTATTTTTTTTCTTTCGAAAAGGGGCAGCCCCGGGCACTGATTGGAAGTATATATCACAGGGATTGTATATTTAATTAGTTTTTGGTCAGTTTGGAGTTTTGAAACTATGTTACTGCTGAACTTATTTGTTATCTACCATGAAAACTAAGCACATAAGTAGAGAATACTGGTTAAACAAATGACTAAAAAATTAAAATTAGTTAGACAAAATAAGATTAGCATGAAGCTACTTGCATTGCTGGTAAGATGGATGGAACATGGAAGATCATAGATGTTGGTGGCCTCGCAAATATGTGGACCAAATTAGTCACAGAATGGGTAGGTAACTTGGCGACCGAATACAAGTCAACGGAGCAAGTAACATGCATGCCGCCAATATATGCAGTATTGATGCGAAAATGATGGGACTTTCCTTCTACAAATCGAAAGCCCATCACGTACAGCACGTAGGTACGATATAGGAACAAATACGACTGTCGTCGAGTCTCTGACAATGTCTGGTACTCTGCTTGTATGTATGTATATATGACCAACCGGGGACCGTTTCCATGCATGCTTAGCTAGGTCCATTTCCACGTGAAAGCGGGCAATGCTGCTAGCCATGCACAGCTCGGAGTAACTAGTGAGCGGACAAGAAAAGAATGTCCCACTCTCATCTCTCGAGTGGCTACACTATAGAGCTGCTTGACTAACTATGCATAGATGCACGACCAAGCAAGTAAAGAATGTATGGACAAACCAAGTAAAGAATCCACTGACACTCTGACAATAGTATACGTACTTAGGTACGGCACCAGAGAGGTTAGGTTCATGGTTGGAGTGGAGTAGGTCGCCATGTGATCGATCCAGGCTGTGAGCATGTCACGTACGGTCCAGGGTGATCAGTGTGGAATCGATCGGTACGAGGGTCGGCACGCCGAAGAAAACCCCGTGCCCGGCCGCTCAATTTTCTCGACGTCGATGGTAATTTTTTCCATGGGTACTAGTAATTACAAAACAGTAAGACAGAGCTACCTACGAGCCTCCACAGTGATTTTGATCTCTCAGCCGTCAGATCATGCCTACAAACGCGTTGGATTTGCTCGGTCGTCAACTTGTTACGCACGTACGGAGAACCATTTTGCGGGCCGCTGCTCCGCAGAATTAGCTGCGGTTATCGTCGATAATCGGGCTGTAAGATGTCCAGCCCAATTTGCAAAGCATATCATTCATACGTGAACTTGCAGGTCGCCCAGGTCTCTTCGTCTATCCCCGAGCGCCGGCCCTATCCCTATCCCTGAGCTCCTCTCTGTTGGTCGAGGCTGCGCCGCCACCGTCCTTAATCCCGGCGGCGAGCTTCCGCGCCCTCCGATACCCATCTACTCTTCCTCTGCAGGCCCCCATGGTTGGTCTCTTCTTTACTTTATTTTTTAATGTCGTCTCCTGCAGCGTTCTGCCTTGGCGACTGCGGCAGTCGCACGCGCTGCTGGCTTCCATCGCTGATTATGTTTCTCTTGCGTCCGCCTCCATGCACTTGCAGCTGGTGGCTGTGGTAACGGGACTGACGTCGAAGGAGATTCGACAAAGGCGGTCGTGACGAGCACCTCATCCTCCTTTTACTCCGCAGGATCAGCGTCCCCTTTTCTTTTGTGTCTGACCAACAGGGTACGCGAACAACGTCTCCCTGCCAACAGGCCATAGAAATTAGATTCGATCTGCAACATCTGATTCTATGGTTGATTTATAGATAATTTTAGCTAGCTTCATAATCTGCAGGTAGGATGACGTTGTTGATTTGTTGTACTGATGCGTGATCGGGCATCTCCGGAGGATGTAATTGGAACATTAGGTTGGTGTACTGTTTTGTATGACAGATTCCTTGACTTGCAAGTTGCAACAATGGAATTCATGTATTATGCATAGTTTTTCTTAAAGCTATTATGCATAGTTGTATACATGCATTAGCTTTATTGGTAATAGATGAATTTACTAACAGATTATGTCCACCATTTTCATTGTTAAATTGTACCTTGAATAACCTTTGATACTTTAGCAAGTTCTATGTGATTATAAATTCAGTGTGGTGCTACTTTTTGTAGACTATTTGATCAAATGCTCATGTACTTTAAAGATTTACCTTACATCTGCATTTTTTGTTCTGGTGCATTGCATGTTTTAGTAAACTGAAATTCCTGATATGCTTGACAGCTAGGCCATGGACAACACATTGTAGAGGCCATTAATATGTAGCAAAGCCATTTTATGAGGTCATCGTTGACAACAACGTTATGCTCAACTTTGAGAGCCAATCTTCTTTTATCCGTATTCAACTCTTGTTGGTAACATATTCATCTCTTGTTAGGCACGCTTATACGCTGATGTTACATTTTTGCAGGATTTTGATGTTTGTGCATCGGAGAGCTTCCTTGATGCTGGCATCAGCTTGGAAGTTGTTGCTTTTCAGAGAACTCTGGGAACCATATATCCTTCACAAGGCATACAATTATTCAGAAGAATACTAACTGTTAGTCGTGCTTAGATGCTTCACATTCCATTTATTTACTGCCCCCAAACGTACTATAACAAACAATCATCTTCGTATTTGAGGCATTGCAGTTTCGGACACTCGTACTTCTTAGATATATTTGTACCATCTAAATTTATGGCAGATATTTCTCCTATTTTTTATTAAAATGGACGAGCGCGGGCAACGCGTGCCTTCATGTTCTAGTCTTTGTTTGAAATGGGTACTAGTAATAACTATGTAAAAGAACTGTCAATAATGTAGGAGTATGTTGGTTGGAGGGTTTTTCATAGAACCATCGGCGCAATTTATTCGCAGGGATAACCGAACGCATGCGCACTACTTCCTCCGTTTCGGTGAATAAGTCATTTGCGTAGTTCTAGATTAACGATTTAACTATCTAAATATATATTATATATGACAAAAAATATATATTTAGAAACTACATCCGTGTACAAATCTAGTGATATAATTTTCATGACATATAACACATATTTAAATCCTTAAATCGATAACCTAGAACTACGCGAATGACTTATTCACCTCGTGCTAGTGCTGCCACTCTTGTGGTTCTTGGACAATTATTGGTGACCATTACGAAGGTGGTTTGAGATAGTATGCATGTGTCGTCTACTTGTCTAGTATTCCCTCCGTTCCTAAATGTAAGTCTTTGTAGAGATTCCACCATAAACCGCATACGGATGTATATAGATGCATTTTAAGTTTAGATTCATTCATTTTGCTTCGTATATAATCCACCTAGTGGAATCTCTACAAAGGCTTATACTCCCTCCGTTCCTAAATGTAAGTCTTTGTAGAGATTCTACTAGATGGACTACATACGGAGCAAAATGAATGAATCCATATTTAAAATGCATATATATACATCTGTATGTAGTTTATAGTGAAATCTCTACAAAGACTTACATTTAGGAACGGAGGGAGTATTTAGGAACGGAGGGAGTAGTACGTAAATGATCGGCCAGTCGGGTCGGGCGACGGCGTCGGCATCGTCGCTTCCTCCTTTGGGGCGTCACCTTGAAGAGCATTGGATCCCGTTTGCACTTTCCTTGGGCTGGACGCTCGTGACATTGCGGTCGGCGGCTGTCTGTCCGGCAATGTGGATGCTGCGCGACTTCTAGTGTGGCAACGATGACGGCTTCAAGCGAAGTTGGGCGGCTGCTGAGCTTTGGTAGTCGGTCTCATCCGGTGTGTTCGAGGGGTTGTCGGGCCTCATTTGTCTTCCTGAAGTCGGAGCTGCAGAGGAGGTGCTTCCGCGGCAACGATGACACGAGACGGGTGGTCGGCTCCGGTGCCGGCTCGACGCAGGCCCAGCGCTTTCCCCTACAATGCTCGTCGACAGAGTCGGAGCTGCCTGGTCGTTGGCGTGTGCGGTGGACTGTTTGGCATCGACCGACGCAGGCCTCGACGCTTGTTCGTGGTTTTTTCTTTGACGGCGTGTGTGCGTTCTTGTGTGGGTTGCCAGGTCGCCCTGTGTGCCTTGTTTTTGCGGGCATGTTGACGGTTCGTCTGATTTTTCGTTAATTAACTGGGCACCTCTCTTCGATCTTTTTTAATGAATCGGGCCCTAAGGGACTGCGTTTCAAAAAAAACCCAGAGAATATGCGATGGTGTTTGCCCCGTATGTTTTCCTGCAGGCGGGTCAACGCATCATATGCATGCACCCGGTGCTTCGCTCCAAGAGCAGTCGTGCGCCCGTGCGTGCATGGGCTGTGCATCATGTACGCAGCTAGCTAGAGTCTCCATCGAATTTTAGCTGGAAGGTCGGTTGACTTCTGCTCATGGCCCCTGATGAACTTGTCGCATTGCGCGTGGGAAACCCGTCGCGGGTGGTCCAGAGATGCGATCGAATTAACGAAGCAATGGTGACAAATTACAGGGCCATCTTTCTGGATTTGCTACGAGTCGCACGAATGCGTTGGCTGTTCGCTCACAGCCAAAATTTTCTGCGTCGACGGGGCGATGGACGGCCAGATCCAAAGGGAGGCGGCAAGACAGCGGCGCCCTCGTGGACGAGGGAGGAGCCCGTGTAAGTCCTGCTCAATATGTTCAGAAAGATCAAAATTTTAACTTTGACTGTGTGGCGTTGCAACCTTCCTCGTCGACATAGGCGTGCGTTTCTCCCATGGAGAAGAAAAGGCAGAGGAGCATTCAATTCCTGCGGTGAGACGGATGGATTACGCAGCTGGTCGACGCGGCGGGGTATGTAGTACTCCCTTTGTCCGAAAATACTTGTCATTGAAATGAATGTATCTAGATGTATTTTAGTTCTAGATACATCTATTTTCATCCATTTTGATGACAAATAATTCCGGACGGAGGGAGTATGTACTTAATCGTGAATATGCAACGCTGATCCCTCGAACAGTCGGCACTTAAAAGCAGCGGCGAGGCCGCTCGTCCGCCCCGTCCAGCTTGATATGCCCCTTTTTAATGCCAACACGGTGGTCGATCGATCGGTCCACCTCGGCGTCGCCGTCCCCGCCATGATCAGAACAGTTACGTAGAGCTCTGAACTGGGGGAAAAAGATGCTCGCCGGATACCGTTGCGGCGGTTGAGGTGCCATACGCCCAAGATGTCGGCCCTTTGGGCTCGCTACATGGCGCCTCGGCAGGCCTGGGTTCCAAGTGAATGAAACATAAGAAGCTTGCTAGGTACGGCCCAAGCAGACAAAGGTCCGCGGGCGAGGCTACATGGGCCAGGCTCGAGGCGGGCTTCCCTTTCTTTTTTATTGGGTTTTTCTTTTTCATCCCTCAAAAATATATATTGGGTTTTTCTCTTTCTGTCAGGTTTTCTAACCGTCAAAAAGAGTCTGCTTCTCGTTGCAGTTTTATTGGTCTTCTTTTTTCTGTGTGTGTTTTCGATCAGATTTTTCCCTTTTTTATTTTTCTGTATGGTTTTTTTAGGTTTTTATTATTTTTCTTGTTTGTTTTTCTTTTCCTATTTTT
>NC_041381.1:497753424-497787124 GCF_002162155.2 Triticum dicoccoides
TACAATAATAGGAACATTTTTCCTAGCATATGAATTTTTTTGTGGTTAAGAAAAAAATGTGTTTTTTTGCATCTACGTATTTTTAATCACATATATTTAATACACAAAACTGGTTTTGTTTCTTTCTTTGGAGCAAGAAGCATCTAGTTATGTGACATCTATTTTTTTTCAATCACAATAGCTTTTGGGCTGGCCATTCATCCCTTAAAACGTAAAAAATTTAAGTCGGGATTGGCTCGGGATTTTGTATTACTAATGTTTTTTGTTAAATCCAAGTTGCCTGAGAATTTTCTCATGTCCAAGTTGACGTCCTAAGCCATATGATGTCCATACGTAAGAGTGTGGTATCAAAATTACATCGACTTGTGCCAACGATTTAGGGCTCCTTTGGTTTATAATATAGAAAAAGTGAAGGAACTGGAAAATTGGAGGATTGTTATGCCCGCTCACTGGAATCCTGGGAGTTGGAAAACAAAGGAATTGGCACAAGTGGGTGTTTAATGGTGGCATAGGAAAATCACATGATTCTTTCAAAGGATTTTCATACGATTTTTGGAGAACTGTAATCATTAGGAAGTTTCATATGTTGGTTGTTTGATTCGTAGGCCTCCCTTTTGTTCATCGGATAGGAATATCATGGAAATAGAAAAATCATAGGAAGTGAGATGCCATGTATCCAAATTCCTATAGAGGAAGATATGTTATTTGATTCATAGGATACAAACTTTTTCATTGGGTCTATGCTAATGTGTTTTTTTCCTTTGAAATGTGAAGGATTGGTTCCTATCCTACATAAAAATAGAAATCCATTTCTACAAACCAAAGGGCTCCGAAGGAATTTTTTGTAAACCAGAGGAGGTCGTAGGATTGAATCTATAGTTTGTTTTTCTTAAGGAATCATTTTTACTACATTAGGCATCCTTTGGTTGGCATGAACTTTGTAGGAACTCTATAGGATAGTATGTTCATCAAAGGAAAAATTCCTTTGTAGCCCATTAGTTTGTTGGAATGGATTCATATTCTTATGTAGGATAGGAATCAATCTCTCACATTTGAAAGAAAAAAAAACAAAACATTACCCTAGAATCAATAAAAAAATCCTATCATATGCATCAAATGACATCTCTTTCCCTATAGGTATTGAGATCATGCCACCTCACTTCCTATGGTTCTCCTATTCCTACGATATTCCCATCCTATGAACCAAAGAAAGCCCGCGTAGGGAATCAATGATCCACTCCAATCTCTCGGAAAAAAAACATTTATTTTCCCTGTGACGCAATCAAGCAAACTCTAGGTTTTGAATGGGCATGACATTCCATTCCTCTGATTTTTCCTATTCATGTGTCCGTACAATCCTTCAAATCAAAGAGGCCCTATACCTCATGGAAAATGTTCTATGAAATAGACCAAGAAAAGTTCAATAGGAATAATTCCAAAGGATTGCATTCTGCAAATCAAACACATGCCATCCCATGAATCAAAGGGCCCTTAGAGATAACAACTTTTAGCACCTATTTGAGGAGTACCTACACCTTTGCATGCGCCTGGCCGAGGTGTATCTAAAAATGGCAACAACTAACACCATGTGATGGCCATGGGAGCCCAACAGTGAGTACTTTGTACGAGCCACCAAATTTGCGGCACGATAGGTCGAGCAGTACGCGGAGCTCGCATGGGGATCGAGGAAGCTGCAGCAATGCCAGTTTTTTGCTTGGTCTGCAATGAATAACCGTTGTTGGACATCAGACCGGTTGCGGCAGAGAGGACTACCACATCAGACCGAGTACCCATTCTGTGACCAAGACGAGGAGACAATTAATCATCTCACGGTGGGCTGCGTATTTTCTAGGGTGGTTTGGGTGACGGTATGGACTACCATGGGCACTACGGAGTGGACACTGACACCAGAGGATATCATCATGCCATGGGAGGCCGGTTTGCTAGGGGACCGAAGACGGCAAAAGGAAATGCGAGCGATAGTGACCCTTGTCATGTGGGAACTTTGGAAGTATCGTAACGCGATCGTTTTTAACAGAGCGACACCATATGTAAAGCAAGATTAACTAAGATAGAAACGAAGGGTTGGCCATGGCAGCAGGCAAGCCTACTATGTGACGAGTATGATGCCGTGCGGGGAGAGATTGCTAGGTGGGTTAGTAGCGAGGAGTTGTCATTGGAATTATATGGACGGTGGATAGGGGCGGTGAGATGAGCACGATTGTATCATAACCCTTTTAATGCATAGTACGCACACTCGTGCGTATACTAGAAAAAGAATTTTAGCACATATATTTCACACTCCTTAGGCCATTCCCGGTGCTACATGGTGTACGGGGTGCTAATAATGTCACATAGTCAAAAAGAAATGATGTGGCCAAATAATTAAAGAGGAGAGAGAGCTTATGATGACCTTAGAGCAAATACAATAAGATGATGTAGGTAGGCTGTAAGGCTTTAAATATATTTTTGTTGAGTTGGAAGAGAGAGAAGAGAAGCGGACTACTAAATTAACAGTCGGTTGCAACACGTGTTCCTAGAAACTTTATGAGAGAGCGAAGTGAGTCATATATCAACAAAGTAGTGCAGATTTATATTTAACTATTGTACTTGCCGACTACAAATTTGACAATATATGACATATCAATATCATATAACCAGCAGCTGGTTGTATTATTAACTATGCTCTCCGAAGAAAACGATGCTAAACACGTAGACCAATGCAAAATGACTAGTACCAATCAATGCATGAACCATGAAGTATTTTAGTGTATTTAGCACTAGCAAAAAAAAATGTACTTGGCACCTTACCTAAAACCAATGCATTGAAAGAGGTCTTTTATGAGTGTCTCCGTGAGGCCTAAGACTAGCCACGGTGGGACTAACTTCAACGGTAACATCAAATCCAATTAAGCAAATTTGCTTATGTGGCAATGAGTTAATGAGGAGAGAGGTAGTTTGAGTAACTTAGCTAGTTACCATAGCATCACATGTCCCAATGCACTATGAGTCTATAACCTACTCCCCCGTTTCTAAATATTTGTCTTTCTAGATATTTCAACAAGTGACTACATACGGAGCAAAATGAGTGAATCTACACTCTAAAATATGTCTATATACATCCGTATGTGGTAACCATTTGAAATCTCTAAAAAGACAAATATTTAGGAACGAAGGAAGTAATAAATAAAGTTTTACATGACAACACACTTACGTTACTAAGATAGTAACATAGTCAAAGGATATGTATATGTTATTATGCACTGTGACTAGTCTAACAAGCACCGGAAGTGGATTGAATTTCATCTATTTAAATTGCCACCCTCGGATCTTGTGGACTTAAGGTCTCTTGTTCGGGATGCCACGTAGAATGGCATGCACCAATCAGTTCGTTTATAAGCACAAGCCTTCTTTGGAGGAATTTCACAGCAATTATATAGGATAGAATTTTTGTAGGAATTTTTTCTTTAAAGCCCTTTTGTTCATAGAGTGGATTCCTATTCCTACATAGAATTGGTTCCTATCCTCCATATTTCAAAGGAAAATAAATATGAGACTAAACTCAATGGAAAAATTCCTATGATGTAAATCAAATGACATCTCTTTTTATAATCATATTCATAAGATTTGAGATACATGTCATCTCATTTCCTACAAGTTTCCTATTCCTGTGATAATCCTATCCTATGAATCATAGAAAGCCTCAATCTTTTGTTGGAAAGACAGCTATGCATTTATACATTGACATTAATAAAACAACTCGTCAGTGCACTATGTCCAAGTAAGAACATCTACAACCGTAAGCCCCCATACTCATCCCAAACGTCCGGACAGACAGCCAAATCAGTGTCCAGACGAAAAAATGACACCCACCCAGGTGCCTTATTTCCGGCCCAAACACCCGGACTGATTGGCACTCCCCATATCCGGCCCGAATCTGGGGTGGATATGGGGACGCCCGGGAGCGCCCGGATGCACCCGCCACATCGGATCCAGCCTACTCTGGCCCACCCGGTCCTACATAAAATGGACCCTATACGCACTCCGGTCGAAACCCTAGCCGCATTCCGTTGCATTCTCCCCTCCCACACTACCAAGCTCCTTTTCGGCCAGCTCCGGTGTTCTCCTCCATGGCGGCGCCTGGATCCGACTCCGACATGTTCGTACACGAGGACATAGTGCAACCCCGAGGAGCAAATGGTTGTATGAGCCGCTCTCTGAAGCTCCTGGGAGGAGTGCACCCTCCCGCGGTCTTTAGCGAGCCGGCGGGAATCCGTTGCCCAACTGGCAGACGGATCCGGGGCCGGAGGATCTCGTCGCGCGTCGCCAGCAGTGGTCACCACGCCCGCATGGCGCAACCCGCCATGCCGCCAGAACCTTTTAGGTGGCACCTCGTCCCCGCGGCATCGGACGCCAAAACGGAGGCCATTTGCGCCTCCATGACCAGACATGAATCCGTACAGTAGAGGCGGCATACCCTCCACGCGAGGCTTCGAGCGCGGCTTCAAGCGGAGGCGGTTGCCGCAGCCCTCGCGACGTAGGCGGCCACAACACCTCGCAACTCAGAGGAGGCTTCGGCAGCCCATGACGCGGAGGAGGAGGAGGAATCCCTCAGTGCACGCATAGCCTAGAAGCGGCGGAGGAGTGCAGTCAAGGCGATGGCAAAATACCGAAGCCGAGCGGTCGGCGCCATGACCGGACTGCCTACCAAGGAAGAGAAAGATGAGGACGGCGGCGGATCGGACAGCTCTGTCAGTGAGCAGATCCGCCTCGATCCGTTCTGCGTCTTCGACCCCTACTATCGCAAGGACGACGGGAAGGGCAAAGCCAAGGGCAAGAGTCAAGCCCGGCCGTCAGTGGCGGAGACAACGAGCTAAAGGAGCCGGGGCAAAGTCTTTACACAGCGCTGTTGCGCAGCATTTGTCCAAGTAATTAGTAATGCTAATCATGGTTTCTTATGATTTCTTTGTATTGTTTAGTAAAGAATGGCTGGAGCAGTCCGGGCAGCTGCCCCAGGTCGCCGGGAGCTAGCTCCGCCACTGCCGGCCGTGGATGAACTTCTCCGGTCATCGTTTCGCTCATAGTTAGTAGAGCCTGTCAATTTTTGGTTGTATGATGATATGTGTTTAGTTACATACGACGTTGCATGAGCTAATATGGATTTGAGTATTCGGTTTAGATGCATTTGGTTGTGAAGGAGCAATTTTGTGTGTTGCCCGGTCTGTGCCGGCGGACCAAAATTTGATACTTCTTGTTGTAGATGCTCTAATCATGTAAAGACAGATTCTTGAAGATTCATAAAAAAAGACAGATATATGTGCACATCCCTTTGGCTGCTCGTTAGCGTCACCAGTTAAGCTACCGCCACCTCAGGCTCGGCCGCGGACGGGAGACTCGCCAGCCAAGGTAGCAGCTTCTCGTGCACGAGGTCCGGCCGATCGTCGTGCGGGCAGTGGCCAACCCCCTCCAGCATGTGGAGCCTCACGTTGGAAAGCTCGGACGGGAGGCCGGAGAAGTACTTCCCCACGGGCCCGTCGATCGGGGTGAAGGGATCCTCGTCTCCCCACAGAACCAACACCGGAATCTTGATCTTGGGCATCAGGGCAATCGGGCTAGGCCCCGGCGGGCCCGTCACCGTCGACACGAAGGCGTCGAGAGCACCTTCGGTGTCAGCCGGCCCTCTTATGATCTGCAAAACACTAAAACAAGAAGGCATCAGCCGTCGTTTGGTTGCCACTCAGATATCTGAACTGCATAATAGGAGAATTTACTGATGGCCCAAGAGATGCAGAGCGTATTTACCTCGACCAGTTCATCATCCACGGCGTCTTTGTTTCCATAGACAGACATCAAGATGTTCTTCAGATTCTCCCTGTTTCAGCTCAGGAATCAGTACACAACTACTCTACTACACATCAATAGACCAAGCGACTGGGTAACTGAAAGTCTGAAACCATGTAGTGAAGACATGCCTTTCTTTAACGCGGCCGAAGAGAGCCGATGCGATGCTCTTTTGTTTGAGCAGAAAGTCGATTAGCCAGAGCAGAGGCAAGAGCAGCTTGATCCTCCAGTCATCGACGATCGCCTTGTTGTTCATCCCACCTGAGCAGTTCAGCAGCACAAGTCCCCGGACAAGGTCCCTGGTAGAATCTGTTGTCCAGCATTAACAAACAAAGTCATCGTTGTTTACAGAGTGAGTAAAATGATTACAGACGTCAATTAGTGGCTGTAATTAAGCCTGCGCTGGAGCAGGGGAGCGGATTCAATTGTTTAAAAGAGAAGCTAACACCTGCCTGGTAAAAAAATAAAAGGTTGCCATCTAAAGAATTCAGAAGTAGGAGTAGGTATTATTGCAGCCACTCTATCACATGGGATGGGCACATGTATAATTGTCAGCTGCAAAATCATTCTTCAGAACCAGCTACAGAGTTACCATTCCATATTCGACATGAACACGGGATGTGGCCTCAGGCAGCACTGACACAGCTACAGAGTTACCATTCCATATTCGGCATGTGTAATTGTCTAACCTGAGGCGGCAATGACACAAGCAAGGCTGCCCACAGAGTTGCCAACAAGCACGGTGGGCCTCTTGACGACCTCGTCCAAGAACTCCAGGATCAACTGCTTGGCACAAAACCAGACACGCCATTAAGCAATTTAATTACACGCCGTGATCTGGTGATTGTCAGCTACTTCTTCCTCCGTAAGTGGCCTAAAGCGTCTTTATTTGTTTACAGAGGGAGTATTAGCCAAACCGAGGACTTACCTCGGCCCATGTTTCCATGGTGTAAGAGAATCCAGCAGGCTTGTCTGACGCCCCGAACCCGAGCAAATCGATGGCATAGACGGTGTTGGATTCAGACAACACGCCAATGTTCCTGAAAAGAATTGTTCGGTAAAATATTCGTGAAGTAAATATCCGTAGAGCCTGGCCGGGCTCGATCGGCTTGCTCACCTGCGCCAGTGCGCGACGGAGGCGCCGAAGCCGTGGACGAGCAGCACGGGCGGGCCCTCCCCCCTGACCAGGTAGTTCACGCGCATCCCTCGCCATGACCAGGTGGTGCAGCTCCGGGAAAGCTCCTCCAGCGATGAACCGGCGGCAGGGGGCGCGCTGCTGCCGCCGCCGCCGCCGTAGGCGTGCCGGAGAACACGGGCGCCTCTGAGGCGGGCATGCGTGGGAGGCGACGAGGAGGACGCGCAGGGTAGGCGAGTTCTTGGAGTTGCGAAGGAGGTGAAGGAAAGGACACGGTGGTGGTGGTGGGCGAGTGCGGCCATATCCGCCGCGCGCTCCGTCTCCCCCCGGTGGCCACCGGTTGTCTGCTTGTCTCGTGGGTTTTTGGCGTCGTCGATCGATTATTGCGCTGAGATTTGTGCTTTTTCTGCACTGCTTAATGGACCACGATAGCAAATCACAAATCCAAAGGAAATGCAAAATCTTGGGGCTCTCCTTTACTCTACGGTGCTCCCTTCGTCTATTTTTCTTTAAGTCGGACTTTGTAAATTTTAACCAAGTTTATCAAACAATTATCGACATCTAGAATACCAAACCAATATAGATTTATCATGAGATGGAGTGTTTTTCATATGATGTACTACTATGTATTGTAGATATATTTTTTTTCTTATAAATACTATGATCAAAGTTTATGAGGTTTGACTTCTGCGAAAACGAATGCGCACTATATTATAAAACAGTATGTGCGAATGTCAATATTTTTGTTTCATTGCTGCACATAGATTTGTAAACTTGCGAGTCTGTTGGTTAGGTCTAGGAACCAGAATTTTACCCAATTTTGCAAGATGGTGAAGGAGACCACATAGCTTAGCTTTTACAAAAAAGCATTTGTGTTGGGGGGAGGGTTATCTAAGCTTAAATTAATAATCACAATTAAAATCTAGTTTCATCCAACTTTTAGAAAAAATAAGTTATCCACTGGGCTATAAAATTTAGACAGAAATTATTTTATGTCTTTTTTTACCACTGCAAACGCTCAGACATACATGCACGTATACTCCCTTCTATAAAGGTATGCAAACATATCTTACCCCTACAAGCACCTTCAAAGGTCTCCCACTGAGCAAACATCATCAAAAAGCAGAATACATTATAGAGAGGTGTATCAATTTCATGGAAGAAGAGTCAAACGGTTGATACATTGCTAATACATGGGTTATCAATCACACCCACCATAAAAATTGCGTCCAATTGCAAGCCACAAACGGCGAGGAGGCATGGCACAAAGAACCAAGGTCCTGACGTGACACAAAGAACCAAGGTCGCATCACAACCGATGCCAAAAACACATTGGAAGCACAACCATGACTTTAGGTGACCCTGGATTAAGGCACCCTCCACCCTTTCCGCCTAGGAAGAATTGTCTGGTGGATGGCATCGCCCTAGGAAGAATTGCGGCTAAGACCGCCCGATAGCACCGACTCCAACTTCCACTCTGGGGATCTCCACGGGAACACGAGCAGCCCCTAGGAGGAAATGGCCATCGCTCGGTGAACCAGACCTAGGGTTTCGGCAAACGAACACATATCAACTAACAACTATGTCAAAAAAAAATAGAAATAAACATGTGCTTTGAAAAGCCAACTCGAGGTGGGTTGAGACATCAAAACAACAACAACAATGTAAAAATACACTAAGAATGAAGCAAGTTTTTATAGAAAAACATAACACATAACACATCACACCATTTCCAGCCACACGTTATATTCTAACTTTGTCCAATCTAACCTTTATTTAGTTGTACATAGTGTTATGAAATTTAGACAGAGAATCCTTTCCGATCTTTTCCTAAATGCAGACGTTTACATGCATGTGCACTCGCTCCTATAAGATACGCATACATACCTTACCACTATGAGACCTTCGGGAGTCTGAGTCGTCAAACCTTGAGATTGACAAAGTCAACACAAGCCTCATATTTGACGTGAACGTCGTCTACCACTAAGCCAACGCTAGAAAATCTTATTCTTCATGTCTAGAATATATGACGAAGAGATTTATCGATTTCATACAGGAAGAGCCAGACGGTTGATACAACCATATCCAGAGGGTTAGAGATTGCACCCATCACAATTATATCCACCTGCAAGCCATGAATGACGAAAAGGTGGGACACAGAGTACCAAAGTTGTGTCATGACCGATGTCAAGCACTTCGGAAGCACGACCATGACTTTAGGTGAGTCTAGATTAATGCACCCTCCACCCTTTGCACCCACGAAGAATCGTCTAGTGGGTAACATGACTCGGTGTGGACCCTAGGAAAACGATGTCGAAGAGGCGGCAGCGGCAAGCGCCTCAAAGGCTCATGCTCATGGCAGCAACCAACACCATAGCAATAGCAATACTCCGCCCTAAGCCTTGTCGCTGAGCTCCAAATTCCACTCTAGTGGGTCTCCACAGGAACACGAGCAGCCCCTAGTAGGAAACGACCATCTCTCGGTGAACCAGACCTAGGGTTTCGCCAAACGAACACATTTCAACTATCAACTATGTCCAAAATTAGAAATAAACATGTGCTTTGAAAAACCAACTCAGGGTAGGTCGAGGCGTCAAAACAACAACACAAATGATAAGCATATACTAAAAATGAAGCAAGTTTTTAAAGAAAAACATAACACATCACACCATTTACAATCACACGATAAAATCTAATTTCGTCCAATCTAACCTTTATTTAGTTGTACATAGTGTTGTGAAATTGAGATAGAGGATCATTTTCAATCTTTTTCTAAATGCAGACGTTTACATGCACGCACGTGCATTCACTCCTATGAAGATATGCATCCATACCTCACCACTACGAGACCTTCGGGAGTCTGAGCCGTTAAACCTTGAGATTGACAAAGTCAACACAAGCCTCATATTCCACATGAACGTCGTCTCCCACTAAGCAAACGTCAGAAAATCTTATTCTTCCTGTCTAGAATACATCACAAAGAGGTGTATCGATTTCATAGAAGAAGAGCCAGACGGTTGATACCACCCTGATGTCTAGTACACAACCTTCTTCTTGTAGACGTTGTTGGGCCTGCAAGTGCACAGGTTTGTAGGACAGTAGCAAATTTCCCTCAAATGGATGACCTAAGGTTTATCAATCTGTGGGAGGCGTAGGATGAAGATGGTCTCTCTCAAACAACCCTGCAACCAAATAACAAAGAGTCTCTTGTGTCCCCAACACACCCAATACAATGGTAAATTGTATAGGTGCACTAGTTCGGCGAAGAGATGATGATACAAGTGCAAAATAGATAGTAGATATAGGTTTTTGTAATCTGAAATTATAAAAACAGCAAGGTAACTAATGGTAAAAGTGAGCACAAAAGGTATTGCAATGATAGGAAACAAAGCCTAGGGTTCATACTTTCACTAGTGCAAGTTCTCTCAACAATAATAACATAGATAGATCATATAACAAGCCCTCAACATGCAACAAAGAGTCACTCCAAAGCCACTAATATCGGAGAACAAATGTAGAGATTATGGTAGGGTACGAAACCACCTCAAAGTTATTCTTTCGGATCGATCTATTAAAGAGTTCGTACTAGAATAACACCTTAAGACACAAATCAACCAAAACCCTAATGTCACCTAGATACTCCATTGTCACCTCAAGTATCCGTGGGCATGATTATACGATATGCATCACACAATCTCAGATTCATCCAACCAACACAAAGTACTTCAAAGAGTGCCCCAAAGTTTCTACCGGAGAGTCAAGAACGTGTGCCAACCCCTATGCATAGGTTCATGGGCGGAACCCGCAAGTTGTTCACCAAAAAATACATCAAGTGGAAAATGATATCCCATTGTCACCACAGATAGGCATGGCAAGACATACATCAAGTGTTCTCATAAAAGACTCAATCTGATAAGATAACTTCAAAGGGGAAACTCAATTCATCACAAGAGAGTAGAGGGGGAGAAACATCATAAGATCCAACTATAATAGCAAAGCTCGGGATACATCAAGATCGTGCCATAGCGGGAACATGAGAGAGAGAGAGATCAAACACATAGCTACTGGTACATACCCTCAGCCTCGAGGGTGAACTACTCCCTCCTCGTCATGGAGAGCGCCAGGATGATGAAGATGGCCACCGGTGATGGGATCCCCCTCCAGCAGGGTGCCGGGACGGACTCCCGAGAGGTTTTTGGTGGCTACAGAGGCTTGCGGCGGCGGAACTCCCGATTTATCTTCATTTTCAATAGTTTTAGGGTACGTAGGGTTATATAGGCGAAAGAAGTCGGTCGGGGGGTGCTCGGGGGGTCCATGAGATAGGGGGTCACGCCCTGTAGGGGGGGGGGGTCGCCCCCCTATATCCTGGCTCGAGGGTCTTCTAACTTGATCTCCAAGCCTCCAGGATGATATTCTTCCAAAAAATCATGATGCTGAAGGTTTCATTCCGTTTGGACTCCGTTTGATATTCCTTTCCTTTAAAATACTGAAACATGCAATAAAACAACAATATGGGTTGGGCCTCCGGTTAATAGGTTAGTCCCAAAAGTAATATAAAAGTATATAATAAAGCCCATAATCATTCAAAATAGCATGAATGCTTCATAAATTATAGATACGTTGGAGACGTATCACACCCTAATCCAGATGGTTACCGATCGCACCCACCACAATTGTGTCAAACTGCAAGCCATGAATGACGAAGAGGTGGGACACAGAGTACCAAAGTTGTGTCATGACCGATGCCAAACACTTCGGAAGCATGACCATGACTTTAGGTGAGTCTAGATTAACGCACCCTCCATCCTTTGCGCCTATGAAGAATCACCAGTGGGTAACATGACTTGGTGTGGACCGTAGGAATACGATGTCGAAGAGGCGGCAGCGGCAGTGTACAAGTGCCTCAAAGGATCATGCCCATGGCAGCAACCAACACCATAACAATAGAAATACACCGCCCTAAGCCTTGGTGCTGACACCGGCCGATGGCACCGACTCCAACTTCCACTCTGGTGGTTCTACAAGGGAACACGAGCAACCCCTTGGAGGAAACGTCCATCGCTCGGTGAACTAGACATAGTGTTCTGCCAAACGAAAACATTTCAACTAACAACTATGTCCAAAATTAGAAATAAACATGTGTTTTGAAAAGCCAACCCAGGTTGGGTCGAGGCATCAAAACAACAACAAAAATGATAAACATATACTAAGAATGAAGCAAGTTTTTGTAGAAAAACATAACACATCACACCATTTCCAATCAAACGTTAAAATCTAATTTTGTCCAGTCTAACATTTATTTAGTTGTACATAGTGTTATGAAATTTAGATAGAGAATCCTTCCGGTCTTTTCTACATGAAGACATTTACATGCACACGTGCACTCACTCTTATGAAGATACGCATACATACCTTACCACTATGAGACCTTCTGGAGTCGTATCGTCAAACCTTGAGATTGACAAAGTTGACACAAGCGTCATATTCGACGCGAACGTCGTCTCCGACTAAGCAAACGTCAGAAAATCTTATTCTTCTTGTCTAGAACACATCATGAAGAGGTGTATCGGTTTCATGGAAGAAGAGCAAGACGGTGAAGGAAATATGCCCTAGAGGCAATAATAAAGTTGTTATTTTATATTTTTCTTATATCATGATAAATTTTTATTATTCATGCTAGAATTGTATTAACCAAACTTGATACATGTGTGGATACATAGACAAAACATCGTGTCCCTAGTATGCCTCTACTTGACTAGCTCGTTAATCAAATATGGTTAAGTTTCCTAGCCATGGACATGTGTTGTCATTTGATGAATGGGATCACATCATTAGGATAATGATGTGATAGACAAGACCCATCTGTTAACTTAGCATAATGATCGTTCAGTTTTATTGCTACTGCTTTCTTCATGTCAAATACACATTCTTCCAACTATGAGATTATGCAACTCCCGGATACCGGAGGAATGCCTTGTGTGCTATCAAACGTCACAACATAACTGGGTGATTATAAAGATGCTCTATAGGTATCTTCAAAGGTGTTAGTTGGGTTGGCATAGATCGAGATTAGGATTTGTCACTCCGAGTATCGGAGAGGTATCTCTGGGCCCTCTCGGTAATGCACATCATATGAAGCCTTGCAAGCAATGTGACTAATGAGTTAGTTGCGGGATGATGCACTATGGAACGAGTAAAGAGACTTGCCGGTAATGAGATTGAACTAGGTATGAAGATACCGACGATCCAATCTCGGGCAAGTAACATACCGATGACAAAGGGAATAACGTATGTTGACATTACGGTACGACCGATAAAGATCTTCGTAGAATATATGGGAACCAATACGAGCATCCAGGTTTCGTTGTTGGTTATTCACCAGAGAGGTGTCTCGGTCATGTCTACATAGTTCTCGAACCCGTAGGATCCGCACGCTTAACGTTCGATGACGATATATATTATATGAATTGTGTGTTTTGGTGACCGAATGTTGTTTGGAGTCCCGGATGAGATCACAGACATGATGAGGAGTCTCGAAATGGTATAGTGATGACCCAAAAGTATAGGGGATCTATCGTAGTCCTTTTGATAACTAAGAGTGTCAAACCCAACGAGGAGCAGAAGAAAATGACAAGCGGTTTTCAGTAAGGTATTCTCTACAAGCACTAAAATTATCGGTAACAGATAATTTTGTGATAAGATAATTCGTAACGGGTAATGATGACCCATAAGTGTAGGGGACCTATCGTAGTCCTTTTGATAAGTAAGAGTGTTGAACCCAACGAGGAGCAGAAGGAAATGACAAGCGGTTTTCAGTAAGGTATTCACTGCAAGCGCTGAAATTATTGGTAACAGATAGTTTTGTGATAAGGTAATTCGTAACGGGTAACAAGTAACAAAAGTAAATAAGGTGCAGCAAGGTGTCCCAATCCTTTTTGTAGCAAAGTACGAGTCTGGACAAATTCTTATATGAAGGAAAACGCTTCCGAGGACACATGGGAATTATCGTCAAGCTAGTTTTCATCACGCTCATATGATTCGCGTTCGTTACTTTGATAATCTGATATGTGGGTGGATCGGTGCTTGGGTGCTGCCCTTCCTTGGACAAGAATCCCACTTATGATTAACTACTCTCGCAAGCATCCGCGACTACGAAAGAAGAATTAAGGTAAACCTAACTATAGCATGAAACATATGGATCCAAATCAGCCCCTTACAAAGCAACGCATAAACTAGGGTTTAAGTTTCTATCACTCTAGCAACCCATCATCTACTTATTACCTCCCAATGCCTTCCCCTAGGCCCAAATAATGGTGAAGTGTCATGTAGTTGACGTTCACATAACACCACTAGAGGAAAGACAACATACATCTCATCAAAATATCGAACAAATACCAAATTCACATGACTACTTATAGCAAGACTTCTCCCATGTCCTCAGGAAACAAACATAACTACTCACAAATCATATTCATGTTCATAATCAGAGGGGTATTAATATGCATATAGGATATGAACATATGATCTTCCACCGAATAAACCAACTAGCATCAACTACAAGGAGTAATCAACACTACTAGCAACCCACAGGTACCAATCTGAGGCTTTGAGACAAAGATCGGATACAAGAGATAAACTAGGGTTTGAGAGGAGATGGTGCTGGTGAAGATGTTGATGGAGATTGACCCCCTCCCAATGAGAGGATCGATGGTGATGATGATGGTGACGATTTCCCCCTCCCGGAGGGATGTTTCCCCGGCAGAACAGCTCCGCCGGAGCCCTAGATTGGTTTCACCAAGGTTCTGCCTCGTGGCGGCGGTGTTTCGTCCCGAAAGCTTCGTCTCGATTTTTTCCAGGGCGAAAGACTTCATATAGCCAAATATGGGCACCGGAGGCCTGCCAGGTGGCCCACGAGGCAGGGGGCGCGCCCAGGGGGGTAGGGCGCGCCCCCCACCCTCGTGGACGGTGGGTGGCCCCCCTCTGGTATTTTCTTCGCTTAGTATTTTTTATTAATTGCACAACAGACTTTCATGGAGTTTCAGGACTTTTGGAGTTGTGTAGAATAGGTCTCTAATATTTGCTCCTTTTCCAGCCCAGAATTCCAGCTGCCGGCATTTTCCCTCTTCGTGTAAACCTTGTAAAATAAGAGAGAAAAGGCATAAGTATTGTGACATAATGAGTAATAGCAGCCCATAATACAATAAATATCAATATCAAAGCATGATGCAAAATGGATGTATCAACTCCCCCAAGCTTAGACCTCGCTTGTCCTCAAGCGAAAGCCAATATCGGAAAATATGTCCACATGTTTAGAGATAGAGGTGTCGATAAAATAAAATACGGACATGAGGGCATCATGATCATTCTTATAACAGCAACATATATAAATATTGTCATATGATTTCTTATACTAAAGTAACAATCTATTCACAATGTCAAGTATGAATCAGAAACTTCATTGAAAACTAACAAACTATAATCTCGGTCATTGAAGCAATTGCAACTTATCATAACATTGGAAAGAGTCAATATAAGAGCTTTTCAGCAAGTCCACATACTCAACTATCATTTAGTCTTTCACAATTACTAACACTCACGCAATACTTATGGGTATGAAGTTTTAATCGGACGCAGAGAAAGATAGGGGCTTATAGTGTTGCCTCCCAACCTTTTACCTCAAGGGTAATGTCAACAATAATAGTTCATGCTAACTTACATCAAATTTGGATATATATATTAGGATCTTTCTAACACAATGTGCTTGCCAAAGGATAAAATGTAAAAAGGAAAGGTGAAGATCACCATGACCCTTGTATGAAGGTATAAGACAAAAATAAAAGATAGGCCCTTCACAGAGGGAAGCAGAGGTTGTCATGTGCTTTTAGGGTTGGATGCACAAAATCTTAATGCAAAAGAACATCACTTTATATTGCCACTTGTGATATGGACCTTTATTATGCAGTCCGTCGCTTTTATTTCGTCCACATCACAAGATCATATAAAGCTTATTTTCGCCCACACTAATAAATCATACATATTTAAAGAACATTTTTTATTGCTTGCAACAATGACAACTTACTTGAAGGATCTTACTCAATCCATGGGTAGATATGGACTCTCATGGCAAAACTAGGTTTAAGGATATTTGGAAGCACAAGTAGTATCTCTACTTGGTGCAAATAATTTGGCTAGCATGAGAGGGAAAGGCAAGCTCAACATGTTGGATGATCCATGACAATATACTTTATTTCAGATATAAGAAAACATAACCCATTACGTTGTCTTCCTTGTCCAACATCAACTCTTTAGCATGTCATATTTGAATGAGTGCTCACAATCATAAAAGATGTCCAAGATAGTATATTTATATGTGATAACCTCTCTTTCTTTATTACTTCCTATTAATTGCAACGATGACCAAAACTATGTTTGCCAACTCTCAACAACTTTTATTCATCATACTCTTAATATGTGAAGTCATTACTCTCCATAAGATCCATATGATCTCTTTATTTCTTTTTATTCTTTCTTTTTCTTTTATTCCCTCAAGATCATAGCAAGATAGCAAAGCCCTTGACTCAAGACTAATCTTTGTTATATATAGCTCACAGACTCAATTACATAGAGGGATCATCAAGCAAAACTCAAAACTAGATCATTCTAAAACTTTATTCTACTAGATCAAGATATTAACAAAAGGATCAAACTAAGAAAAACGGTAAAGATAGGAGTGTGATGGTGATACGATACCGGGGCACCTCCCCCAAGCTTGGTAGTTGCCAAGGGGAGTGCCCATACCCATGTGATTATGTCTCCTTCTTCGGAGGTGGTGATGATGGAGTTGTTGATGATGTAGGCTTCTTCCTTAATTTGCGCTTGAGGATGGAATTTTGCTCCTTTAGATCATCGATCTCCTGCTCAAGGCTTAATATCCTTTTGCATAGTTCCTGTTTATTCTCCTGCAAGAGACGAAAAGGGATAAACTCGATCTTAGGTTTCTTTGCTCTATCAGGGAGGCTTGACTTTTTAAACTCCACATGCATGTCCCCAGGTTGAGGTAATGGGACTTCATCTTCATCTGAGCTCGTCTCCTCCTTTCCCTTAGGCTCGTAGTCTTCTTCTTCCCCAGTGGTCCAACCATAATGCTCCAAGTCCTCGTAGACCTTAGGGACTACAAGGTAATCAGCCACATAACTTTCTCCCTCCGAATCCTGGGACGACATATTGCTCAAATCTGTGGTAGAAACAACCCAAAACAAAAACAGAGGATTTCATTGTCGTACGGTGGTCAAAACCTTCGGGGGATTATATAATGAATTTTTACCGACAAAAAGAAGTATCATGCAAGAAAATGGAGTCCGGAGAGGAAACGAGGTGCTCACGAGGCAGGGGGGCGCGCCCTCCACCCTCGTGGACGCCTCGCGTCCTCCCCGGACTACTTCTTATTTTCCTATTTTCTTAAATATCACAAACAGAGAAAAACATGCTATTAGAACTGTTTTGGAGTCGGTTTACTTACCATACCACTTACCTATTCCTTTTTGGAGTCTGAAATGTTCTGGAAAGTGTCCCTTATGTATTCCTCCGGGGTTACGATTTCGATCACATTGGTTTCAACATTTATGGGATTACCTGAGATATAGTGTTTGATTGTTTGACCGTTCATCACCTTCGGATTTGTGCCTTCGAAGTTGTTGATTTTTATGGCACCAAAACGATAGACCTCCTCGATAACGTAAGGACCTTCCCATTTAGAGAGGAGTTTTCCTGCAAAAAGTCTTAAACGAGAGTTGAAAAGCAACACATAATCACCTACATCAAACTCACGCTTTTGTATCCTTTTGTCATGCCATCTTTTAGCTTTATCTTTAAACAGTTTGGCATTCTCATAGGCTTGAGTTCTCCATTCATCAAGTAAGCTAATGTCAAATAACCTCTTCTCACCGGCAAGTTTGAAATCATAATTGAGCTCTTTAATGGCCCAATATGACCTATGTTCTAGTTCGAGAGGTAAGTGACATGCTTTTCCATAAACCATTTTATATGGAGACATACCCACAGGATTTTTATATGCAGTTCTATAAGCCCATAATGCATCATCAAGTTTCTTGGACCAATTCTTTCTAGATCTATTAATAGTCTTTTGCAAAATCAATTTAAGTTCTATGTTACTCAGTTCTACTTGGCCACTAGACTGTGGGTGATATGGAGATGCAACTCTATGATTAACATCATACTTAGCAAGCATTTTACGAAAAGCACCATGAAAAAAAATGTGAACCACCATCAGTCATTAGGTATCTAGGGACTCCAAACATCGGAAAAATAACTTCTTTAAGCATTTTAATAGAGGTGTTATGATCAGCACTACTAGCTGGAATAGCTTCTACCCATTTAGTAACGTAATCAACAATAACTAAAATATGTGTATACCCATTAGAGGAAGGAAACGGTCCCATATAGTCAAAGCCCCAAACATCAAATGGTTCAATAACAAGTGAATAATTCATAGGCATTTCTTGACGTCTACTAATATTACCAATTCTTTGACATTCATCACAAGACAAGACAAACTTACGGGCATCTTTGAAGAGAGTAGGCCAATAAAAACCAAATTGCAATACCTTATGCGCAGTTCTATCTCCAGCGTGGTGTCCTCCATAAGCCTTGGAGTGACACTTGCGTAGGATAACACCATCTACTCCTTCTTTATAAAGGTGTGGTTCATCCCAGAAGTAATGTCTTAAATCAAAGAAAACCTTTTTCTTTTGCTGGTACGTGAAACTAGGCGGTATAACTTTAGGAACAATGTAATTAGCATAATCAGCATACCATGGAGTAGTACGAGAAGCATTTATGACAGCTAATTGTTCGTCAGGAAAGCTATCATCAATAGGTAGTGGGTCATCAAGAACATTCTCTAACCTAGACAAGTTGTCTCCAACTGGGTTCTCACCTCCCTTTCTATCAATAATATGCAAATCAAATTATTGTAGTAGGAGAACCCATCTAATAAGTCTAGGTTTAGCATCTTTCTTTTCCATAAGATATTTAATAGCAGCATGATCAGTGCGAACGGTTACTTTAGAGTCAATGATATAAGGTCTAAACTTATCACAAGCAAATACAACTGCTAAAAATTCTTTTTCAATAGTAGCATAATTTCTCTGGGCACTGTCTAGAGTTTTACTAGCATATTGAATAACATTTAGTTTCTTATCAACTCTTTGTCCTAGAACACCACCTACAACATAATAACTAGCATCACACATAATTTCAAAGGGTAAATTCCAATTAGGTGGCTGAACAATAGGTACAGAAATCAAAACTTTCTTAAGTATTTCAAATGCTTCTACATAATCATCATCGAAGACAAAAGGAATATCTTTTTGTAAGAGATTAGTCAGAGGCCTAGAAATTTTAGAGAAGTCCTTAATAAACCTCCTATAAAAACCGGCATGACCAAGGAAACTTCTTATACCTTTAATGTCTTTAGGACACGACATCTTTTCAATAGCATCAACTTTAGATTTATCAACTTCAATACCTCTTTCAGAAATTTTATGCCCCAAGACAATGCCTTCATTAACCATAAAGTGGAATTTTCACAATTCAAGACAAGATTAGTTTCTTCACATCTCTACAAAACTCGATCAAGGTTGCTCAAGCAATCATCAAAAGAAGATCCATAAACAGAGAAATCATCCATGAAAACCTCAACAATCTTTTCACAAAAGTCAGAGAATATAGTCATCATGCATCTTTGAAAGGTAGCAGGTGCATTACATAAACCAAAAGGCATATGTCTATAAGCAAAAGTACCGAAAGGGCAAGTAAAAGTGGTCTTTTCTTGATCCTCTTTTGACACAGGTATTTGAGAGAAACCAGAGTAACCATCTAGAAAGCAAAAATGTGTATGTTTGGATAATCTTTCTAGCATTTGATCAATCAAAGGCAAAGGGTAATGATCCTTTTTAGTAGCTTTATTTAATTTGCGGAAATCAGTTACCATCCTATAACCTGTAACAATTCTTTGTGGGGTCAATTCATCTTTATCATTAGGAACGAAAGTAATACCTCCCTTCTTAGGGACACAATGGACATGACTTACCCACTGACTATCAACAACGGGATAAATTATACCTGCCTCCAGGAGCTTTAGTATTTCTTTTCTTACCACTTCTTTCATTTTAGGATTTAACCATCATTGGTGATCATCAACTGGTTTGGCGTCTTGCTCCAATTTTATTTTGTGTTGGCATAGAGTGGGACTAATGCCCTTAAGATCATCAAGAGTATATCCAATAGCAACACGGTGCTTCTTCAGAGTTTTCAATAATTTCTCCTCTTCCTGCTCTGAAAGGTTAGCACTAATAATAACAGGATATATCTTCTTTTCATCAGGATGGGATCACCCTTGGGTGGAGGAGGATCCCCAAGGATTTCAACAGGCAAATTGTGTTTCAAGATAGGCCCTTGATTAAAGAATATTTCATCTAATTCCTTTATTTCATTCATAAACATATCATTTTCATGGTCTAGCATCCCATCATCTACTTATTACTTCCTAGTGCCTTCCCGTAGGCCCAAATAATGGTGAAGTGTCATGTAGTCGACGTTCACATAACACCACTAGAGGAAAGACAACATACATCTCATCAAAATATCAAACGAATACCAAATTCACATGACTACTTATAGCAAGACTTCTCCCATGTCCTCAGGAACAAACGTAACTACTCACAAATCATATTCATGTTCATAATCAGAGGGGTATTAATATGGATATAGGATTTGAACATATGATCTTCCACCGAATAAACCAACTAGCATCAACTACAAGGAGTAATCAACACTACTAGCAACCCACAGGTACCAATCTGAGGCTTTGAGACAAAGATCGGATACAAGAGATGAACTAAGGTTTGAGAGGAGATGGTGCTGGTGAAGATGTTGATGGAGATTTACCCCCTCCCAATGAGAGGATCGATGGTGATGACGATGGTGACGATTTCCCCCTCCCGGAGGGATGTTTCCCCAGCAGAACAGCTCCGCCGGAGCCCTAGATTGGTTCCGCCAAGGTTCCGCCTCGTGGCGGCGGTGTTTCATCCTGAAAGCTTCCTCTCGATTTTTTCCAGGGCGAAAGACTTCATATAGCCAAAGATGGGCACCGGAGGCCTGCCAGGTGGCCCACGAGGCAGGGGGCGCGCCCAGAGGGGTAGGGCGTGCCCCCCACCCTCGTGGATGGTGGGTGGCCCCCTCTGGTATTTTCTTCGCTCAGTATTTTTTATTAATAACAAAAATAACTTCCGTGGAGTTTCAGGACTTTTGGAGTTGTGAAGAATAGGTCTCTAATATTTGCTCCTTTTCCTGCCCAGAATTCTAGTTGTCGGCATTTTCCCTCTTTGTGTAAACCTTATAAAATAAGAGAGAAAAGGCATAAGTATTGTGACATAATGAGTAATAACAACCCATAATAAAATAAATATCAATATCAAAGCATGATGCAAAATGGACGTATCAGGTAACAAGTAACAAAAATAACTAAGGTGCAGCAAGGTGGCCCAATCCTTTTTATAGTAAAGGACAAGCCTGGACAAACTCTTATATAAAGCAAAGCGCTCCCGAGGACACATGTGAATTACTGTCAAGCTAGTTTTCATCATGCTCATATGATTCGTGTTCGTTACTTTGATAATTTGATATGTGGGTGGACCGGTGCTTGGGTACTGCCCTTCCTTGGACAAGAATCCCACTTATGATTAACCCCTCTCGCAAACATCCGCAACTACGAAAGAAGAATTAAGGTAAACCTAACCCTAGCATGAAACATATGGATCCAAATCAGTCCCTTACGAAGCAACGCATAAACTAGGGTTTAAGCTTTTGTCACTCTAGCAACCCATCATCTACTTATTACTTCCCAATGCCTTCCCCTAGACCCAAACAATGGTGAAGTGTCATGTAGTCGATGTTCACATAACACCACTAGAGAGAGACAACATATATCTCATCAAAATATCGAACGAATACCAAATTCACACGATTACTTATAACAAGACTTCTCCCATGTCCTCAGGAACAAACGTAACTACTCGCAAATCATATTCATTTTCATAATTAGAGGGGTATTAATATGCATTAAGGATGTGAACATATGATCTTCCATCGAATAAACCAACTAGCATCAACTACAAGGAGTAATCAACACTACTAGCAACCCACATGTACCAATTTGAGGTTTTGAGACAAAGATCGGATACAAGAGATGAACTATAGGGTTTGAGAGGAGATGGTGCTGGTGAAGATGTTGATGGAGATTGACCCCCTCTCGATGAGAGGATCGATGGTGATGACGATGACGATGATTTCACCCTCCCGGAGGGATGTTTCCCCGGCAGAACAGCTCCGCCGGAGCCCTAGATTGGTCCTGCCCAAGTTCCGCCTCGAGACGGCGGCGCTTCGTCCCGAAAGCTTCCTTATGATTTTTTTTCAAGGTCAAAAGACACCATATAGCAGAAGATGGGATAGGGGGCCTGTCAGGTGGCCCACGAGGTAGGGGGTGCGCCCAGGGGGGTAGAGCATGCCCTCCACCCTCGTGGCTGGTGGGTGGCCACCCTCTGGTGCTTTCTTCACCCAATATGTTTAATATATTCCAAAACAGACTTTCGTGGAGTTTCAGGACTTTTGGATGTGTAGAATAGGTCTCTAATATTTGCTCCTTTTCCATCCCAAAATTCTTGATGTCGGCATTCTCCATCTTCATGTAAACACTACCCAAAAAAAGACACATCCGTGACATTTTGGGCCGAACAAAAAAAAATATGTCATACATATGACACTTCTATGACGATAATTGTGACAAAACCCGGTATCATCATAGAGTGGTGGGTTCCTACTTCTATGACAAAAAATTATGACAGGAAATGGGCTTTTCGTCCTGGGCGGGCCGCAGATGCAGCTACATGACATTCTTTGGGCCGTCCATGACGGAAAAAGACCATGGTAGAAGCAAGGGCGGGGAAAATTTTGGGGAGTTCCCGGTTACGGTGGGAGGTCGGGGGCCGAGCGATGCGCGTTTCTCTCGTACACGTACGCGCGTGTGTGCGAGGCGTTGGCTCTAACTGAACCCGAGCGAGGTGTTGGGCTCTAACTGAACCCGAGCGATTGCACTGCAGGCTACGCGTTACTGAACCCGAGCGATCGATCGATGGCTGTTAACTGAACCCGATCGAGCGATTCCTTCGCTACTGCTGCTAACTGAAACCGATCGATGATGCCTCTAGGATGAACAGTGAGCATTACGGGGGGAGGGGGGTGGTTGGATGAACAGTGAGCGGTGGCGTTGCCTCTAGATGAACAGGACCCCGTGGTGTGGAGGGCTGGATGAACATTAGACAGTGGAGGGGTGCCCGTGGAGGGGTGGTTGAACAGTAGCCAGTGGAGTAGCGCGCGGTGGAGGCTGGATGAACAGGAGCCCATGGAGGCTGGAGGAGGTCGACGGTAGCCCATGGAGGCTGGAGGAGGTCGACGATGGAGATGAACAGTATCCTGTGGAGTCCTGTTTTGCGGTACGCCACACCCCTCCCGATGAACAGGACCCCCGTTTCGACCGTAGCGCCCCAACACAAGTCCGTTTCGTCCGTTTTGTGGTACGCCACACCCCTCCCGATCAACAGGACCCCCATTTCGACTGTAGGAGGTCCGTTTCATCTGTTTTGCAGTACGCCACACCCCTCTCGATCAACAGGATCCCTGTTTCGACCGTAGGAGGTCCGTTTCCTCCATTTTGCAGTACGGCAGACCCCTCCCGATGAACAGGATCCTGTTTCAAACGTGGCCGGTCGAACACAAGGCCGTTTCCTCCGATCTGCGACACGCCAAGCCTCGTTTCCATCGCATGTTCCATCCAAGCCCTCCCGATGAACACGACCACGCATTCCATTCTGACCCAGCCGGTTGGCTCCCACGCGTTTCGTTGCCTCCCGATGAACACGACGCATTCTGTTGCCTCCCCATGAACACGACGCATTCCGTTGCCTCCCCATGAACACGATGACGATGATGTTTCTCCGTTCCGACCCAGCCATGTACATGAGCCCTGGCCGTACGTATGCGCGAGTAGGTGTTCGAGACCCCGCCCGTATGTACACATATGTGGCCGTATTTTCTTTCTTGCACACTGGCCTGTACGTACATGTACATGCTACATGCGCGCCTCTACTACGACATGTACGCGCCTCTACTACGACACGTGCGCGCCTCTACATCGACCAGTATATATGTACGTACACGTTCGCGACCAGAATGACAACGCTACGTACGCTTCGACCAGGTGGGTCCCGACTGTCAGGCACTTCCTTCCGTGCGAAGATGTAGCTAGTGGGTCCCAGCCGTCAGGGGGAGAATCATTTTTTTGCCCTGACGCACTTCCTTGCGTGCGAAGATGTAGCTGGTGGGTCCCAGCTGTCAGTGGGGCGAATCATTTTTTTGCCCACACGCACTTCCTTGCGTGTGAAGATGTAGCTGGTGGGTCCCAGCAGTCAGGGGGCAAATCATTTTTTTTGCCCGATGCACTTCCTTGCGTGCGAATGTGTAGCTGGTGGGTCCCAACAATTAGGGGGGAAACGTTTTTTTCACGAAATACGGTGGCCCGTCCGGTGGGTCCCCGCGGTCAGGTGGAGGAATAATTATTTTGCGCGTAATAAGGAGGCACTTCCTTGCGGCTATCGTGGACCCTGCTGTCGGCCTCGCGACATACAGTACTCTTCCGATGGAAATCGGTCGTTGACCACCTTGACCACGCCACGCCGAGAGCACCACGGAGGTGGACGATGGCGAGGCCTAGGATGGGACGACGCGGAGCCGGGGAAGACGTAGCAGTGGATGCCCACGCGAAGAGGAGTACGAGGGTTCACTGGTTCGGCTGCGGTGTGAGGCTGCCATCACCGTAGAATAACAGGGGGTGTGGGTGAGTAGAGGGATGGTCTGGCTAGCGCTGGGAGTAGTAGGGGGCGGTGAGGCCTCTGCGGCATCACAGCCGGCCACGGGAGGCAGGAGCATGTGGCACGACCGGCGCTGCTTTGGGCGGCTGGAACACAAAGACCAGAGGTTGAAGAAGCACTACGGCCGTTGGATGGACATCGTACAGTCACTGGAGCTAGAATCATTCATATTGACTAAGTTGACAAAGCCCTCCGTCCCCGTAAACTTAGTAGGCCCACAAGTCAGCCTCCCACCAAGGTGAGTCCCAGCTAGCAGGGGAGTATTCATTTTTTTGTGCGTAATAAGGAGGCATTTTCGGTGGGTCCAAGCTGACAGCGGGGGGAACTTTTTTTTCATGAATTACAGAGGCCCTTCCTGTGGGTTCCAGCTATCAGGTGGAGGAATCATTATTTTGCGCGTACTAAGGAGGCATTTCCCTGTGTGGGCCCCTACTGTCAGCCTGTTCTGATGGCTGTTGTTTGTTGACCATGTTAACCTCGCCGCGCCAAGAGCACAAACGCGGTGGACGAGGGCGAGGCCCAGGAAGAGAACCACCCGGAGCCGGGAAGCCACCACAGCGGATGCCCACGCTGAGAGGAGAACGAGCGCTGACTGGTCGGCTGCGGGGTGAGGCTGACATCGCCAAAAAATAACAGGGATGGCCTGGCGGCAGCACAGCCAGCCACGGGAGGAGGGAGCAAGTAGTCCCGCCGGCGCTGGTTTGGGCGGCTGGAGCAGGAAGATCAGAGATTGAAGAAGTGTGGCGGCCGTTGGATGGACATCCAACAGTAACTACTGTGTGTTGACTAAGTTGACAAAGCCTTGCGTACGCATCAAAAAAAATTTAGGACAGAGTCATCGTGAACCTAGTAGGCCCAGAAGTCAACCTCCAAACCTGTGGAAAATAGCATACAACCCATTAGCCATTATTTTCAATAATTTACAGCCCATTTGCTAATTCTTAAGGATATTTGAAGCCCATATTCTTTTTATTAGCATTACAGACCATATATTCTGGGCACTGCTAAAATATTCAACGAAAATTTGCATATTTCGGTGGGGTCCGAACTCTTTTAATCAGGAAATTTCGAGTCACGTTAAAAATAATTTTCAAAAAATTATATCAAAATAAAATTCAAAAAACAATTCTCCGCAAAAAAATGAATGAAATTTAGAATCTTAACTAGCAAGATGCCCGTTCGTTGCACGGAACATGAAGATGCATTTGTATGAGTAGTTTATCTTGTGGGAGAAAAGATGATATTTTAATGTAATTGCTAGTTGGCTTTGGTTTTTATAAGAGTAGAGAGTAGAGAAATCCTGAAAAATTGATATTTTAATGCAATTGCCGGTTGGCTTTGGTTTAAAAATTTACAGCCCATTTCTTACAACTTATAGCCCGTTTTCTGGGGAAGCCCATTTCTTACTACTTACATCCCTCCTCGTCTTGAAAGATTTGCAGCCCAGCAGGGCTGAGAAAAGGAAGTAGGCCTCGGTTTTGGTATTCTCCAAAAAAAAGAACTGGGCTAGCCAATTTCAGAAAGAAAAAATATATCAACTGGGCTCGTCATGTGCTTAATAAAAGCGTAAGCGTGGGCTAGACGGGCCACAGCCCCCGCACAACGTGCAGTTGAGCTGCGTCTCTGAAACTGAAAAACAACTCGGCGAGCTGCTGGGTCCCTGGTGTTATCCGCTCGTTGTGTAATTTTCTCGTTTATTGACTACATTGACAATGGTGTGGAACCTAGTTGTCAAACAATTAGGAGGAAGTTTTTTTTGGCTTGTAATAACGAGGCGCCTGCTTGTGAAGTGCAATGACCCTGGTGGGTCCCTACTATCAGCCTCTCCACGCACAGACATCTCCTGATTCCTCTTGGTTGTTGACAATGTTGACAACACCAGACGGCATCGGGCACAGCGAGCGAACCAAGGCGGAGAACGACGGCAAGGCCTCGGACGGGAACGAACAACAACCATGGAAGATGCGGCAGTGTAGTGGCAGGTGGAGGGGAGTACGAGGGCAACAACATGCAAGTCAAGCATACAAATGGTACAAAAATCCCAAGGATTAATTGTTCATCAATTTTTTAGACAAAACCTAGATTGAACATGACAGTAACATCTAACCCAACCACTCTTTTTTGCAGTCACAAACAAATGGATCGGTCTGATCCATAAAATCAACATCCTGTGCAAAAAAAAATTATTTCAGGATGTTTACAACTTATTGTAAATGGAAGCCGAGCACGTTTAGAAGCCCATTTGTCCACCTAAAACTTCTTTTTTTGCTGTTCAACATGTTCGTCCGTTAGAAATCTCTTGCTGTAAAAATTAAGCCTCATGGACAATAGTAACCTCGCATTCAATAGGAAGAATGTGACAAAGCTTTTGTTTGCCTGGTTGGATGCATATCGTCCCATTGTTATTGTCCTCAAACGAATGTCATGAGAACTGAGAAAATCCTTGTGCTTATTACGCCAACCATTGGTTATATGTTTTTCTCCATGTTGTTCTGCCTAAGTAGACATGAAAATTGAAAACAGTTAAGGTCTGAAAAAAGAATATATCGAAAGAATGACAGCTGAACAGTTAATTCTAGTACAATACATATGGGCTTTCAATGTGCATGAAATCATCACCTCTATGTATAAATTCTCCAGAGATCGAAAGCATCGTAGCAAGCCAATAATTATGTCCAGATCAAAACTATACATTCTGATATATATGATCTTGACAGAATCCAGCAGCATTGATAGGCTATCAATGGACGAACTCTTCATTGAGCATATAACATAATATTAGTACCCAAAGTGTACTCCAAGATGATATAAAACTTATGCGCACAAATGAAAAATGCAGTATATGATTACAAATGTGTAGATGATAATATACGGTACCTAAAAAAGTAAGGAGCCAAACACCAACTCCTTGTGATTATTAAACGGGTCACGAATTACACCCAAGGTCTCCAGTTTGGGCATAGAGACGACAATTATTTCTGAAGGTGTATAACAATTATGAAGGAGCAACCTTTCAAATGAAGGGGTATCTTCGATGATGAGCTGTTGCGCTTTAAAACAAATTCCAATGCTTTTATGGTGAGGCGACTTTATTTGGAGACAATTGATACCGATTTCTATTCCCAAAACAATCAGCAAGCGCTCCAGGGCAAGGCAACTGGAGTGGATGATGCTGTGTAGTGAGGCCTCCGATAGATAAACCACCACAAGCGAAAGTTCTTTTAGCAGTGGGAGTCGAAGCATTTGTACCAGATCGTCTGGTAGATGGCACCGGGCGAAGGTGGCGGTGTGGAGAGAGGAGGAAAACCGCGAGATGGACAACGCTGGTGTGGGCACGAATTCTTGGTATGTTCGTGGTATGAAATTTCGTGGTAATGGTAGAACTCAAACTGCTGGAGTTTTCCGAATTCAGGGGATGTCAGCCAAGCGTCCACCTTGCCGGGTATGGACAACAGGTAGCTTGTCGGGATGTAGAGGCATTGAACGGTGCCCTGCTGGTGAGAAGAGACGATGGCTTTGAGGAGATCAAATTTAGGAAGGACAGATATCTGACGACAGTCGAGATTGAGGGGCGCGATGCACCATAGAGGGCGCCACCGAGTTGAGAGGACTTGTGTGCGGCAGCAATCCTTGGTGGGGAGAAGCGAGATGATCTCCTCAAGGATGACGCCCGGGAGATCGTTGATGCGGTCCACCGGAGATTCTACCGGTTCCTCAGATCCGGGTGGGGGGGCTCGCCGCTTCTCCCCACGCTACCGGGTGCGGGATCTACAACCAGCGTCGCCGCTGGCGGGAGCCTCATCTTCTTGGCGCTGGGGCCAGCCGACTCCATTTTCCTTGTGGGCATCGCGCCGAGCTCACGGGTTTGAGTAGAGTAGCCAGAGATGAGCCTAGTGGTAGTGCGAGTGGGGAAGAAGGAGGGCTGGGGATTTCTGTAGGAGTGGAAGAAGAGGAGCAGGCGTTCTCTGTATGAGTGAGGAAGAAGGTGAGCGGGGTTTTCTGGACGAGTGAGGAAGATTGGGGAGCGGGGGGAATTGGGGGGGGGGAGACGGAAGCGGGAGAGCAAGTTGTTCGTGTTTATAAGGCCCGCTGCACTAACTACTCGCTTTTTCCCAAGAACCGCTCTCTTCTTTTGCGTTGCTGCATTGGAGGTGGCGCATGGACTTGGCTGACTGTCCATGCATGTAGGATGCATGTGCCCGCCGGCCACTGCATGCGCCTGGTTTGTTACTAGGCCTATTTAATAGGGTGGTTACGGAGTAAATTAAGGAGATTTATTTTCTCTGTGTGCATCTACCAAATTAGAGGATGCGGTACTGGATGCAGACGCTCAAATTAAACTAACATTCAGAAGAACAAAAGTTCAGCATGTCTATGCATCTCAATGATTCACCATACCATACTATAACCAATACAAAGCTGTGAGAAGGTGTGGAAATAAAGAAAATCGGTCGATGCTTCTCTGAGCAAAGGGCCTCCCTGCGCACGCATTAATTTCCTGGGCATGCTTGTTTCTTCTCAATGTCGTGAGCACTTTGAGCATGTTGGCAACTCCACAGCTAGCTAGCTGCCTCATCTTGCAATTGATGCTGACACATTTGCAGCAAACACATGAGGCAATAGAGATGACTCAGCATGGGTCCATATTGTGCAATTCCCCTGAAATCATATTCATTGTCCTAAATCTGAAAAGATAGGAAAACAGTAGCTATACTTAAACGTTGTTGCAAAATAGTAGCACATATCAATAGCTCGGCATGACAAAACACGATCATCTGGAGAAGGGGATACTGACCTGCCTAAGGAAGATTATATATAATTTCATAAGTCCTTGGTTGATTTCCACCTTTGGCTGCACTGCTTGTTTGCTCCTCCACACATGACATGATCGTTCCACACTTCATTCAGCAAGTCAACGTACGAATAAGCTAATTTCATCTTGCGGTGGTCATTGTACCTAGTTACGAATGTAGGAATACCTGGAGCACCATGAGGTTAGCTGACAGCAGGTAGATATAGCCATATAAATTTTGTGGGTGCTACCAAAATTGAGGTTTGTATCCCTTCCCGTTATGAGAATTCTTCTTGAATTTTCTAGAATGTGACGGCTTGTTCTTTGCATCAAACTTGCCTTTCCCCTGAGATTTGTTCTTGTTGTTTTGGGGCTGGTTGGGCTGGAAGTTCTTCTCGTGTACCATTTGGGCACTAGAAGCTCCCTCAGCAACCCGAGCATGTGTGTCTTTTGCTCTCGCCTTCTCCTCAAAATCAAGAGTGCTAATGAGATCCAAAACAGAAAACTCATGTCTCTTGTTTTTCAGAGAAGTAGCAAAACCGTTCCACGAAGGTGGAAGCTTGGCAATGATGGTCCCAGCAACAAATTTGTCCAGCAACACACACTTAAAGTACTCAAGTTCCTTAGAGAGTGAATGTATCTCATGAGCCTGCTGAACAATAGAGTGCTCATCAGTCATCTTGTAGTCACCGAATTGCTCCATGACGTACAATTCGTTGCCAGCGCCCGAGGGCCCAAACGTGGCCTCGAGCGTAGCCCACATGTCTTTGCTGTTGTCAAACGACATATATGAATCCACAATGGAATCGTCAAGAACACTCAGCAGGGCGGCTTTGAAGAGGGTATCCATGTTCTGAAAAGCTTCCTGTTGTGTAGGATTAAGATTGCCCTTAGGCTTACCCTTAGTGGCGTCATAGCAGTACATGATCTGAAACCAATATATTGCTCTTGTGCGCCACCTTTTATATTGCACCCCCTTAAAAGTAGGCGGCTTCAAAAGCGCAGCAAAACCACTCGGAGTAAATTGCCTGTAATCAGGTTTTTGGATTGGATTTTTGAATATATGAGCAATTTAGTATGAGATTTAATACGAATCAGCAGTAAATATATCATGACAACAATTGCAAACATCAAAGTAATGATGCGGACTAAACCAGGAGGACAGAATCACATATTGTATAGCGGGACCAGAACCGATGTGGTTGATGTTGTCACTCATGTCATTGATGAAGAGGTTACCGAGGTCGAGGAAGAAGGTTGTCGTTGAGGAAGTCGTCGCTGGCAGCAGTCACAGGAGTGTGCTCCCAAAAAACCTGATCTCCCCTCTCCCATACAGGATCACGAAAGGCGGGGTTCGGAGGACTGATGTCCCTTCTCGTGGTGCACGCCGGAAGGAGGGCTGGAGAAGAATTACGTGGCGGCGCTAAGATCTGGAACGATGCAAAACCATATGATACAGCGGCGGCTAGGGCATGTCAGGTCGGTGGTGTGAGTATAGTAGGCCTTTGGCCCCCAAACCCCACGTCCAAGTCAATAATAGCTCAAAAAATCAATAATAGCCCCACCAAGGTTTGTCTCAAAAAACGGAGTAATTAAGGCGTCCGTTAGTCCCTTTAGTATAAATACTATATCATTAATAATGGCCCCACCTTTTGTCTCACAAAGTATGTTGGAGTACAACCGGCTACACGTTTACAATCTGCTTCGCTTCTCTCTCCTCTTCTCTCTCCTTCAACTAAGGCTAGCCATAGTGGGAGTAACTTAGGTAGTAACTTAAGACATCCCAAGACAATTTTGCTTATGTGGCAAGTATTTAATGAGGAAAGAGGTGCTTGTGGTAACATAATATGTTACTGTAACATAGCGCTTCCCGAGGCAAAATGAGTCTATGAGATAATAAATGAAGCAATCTATGATACTACTACTATGTTACTTTGCACTATGGAGGTAATAACTTACACTAGTGTCATATGCATGACACTAGTCTAAGTTACTCCCCACTGACCAGCCTAAGCAAAAATACTATATTAAATCCTTATAGCCTGCTTATGTCATCTAATTGTAGCACTTGCTCTAAAGTTACTCTCCACTGTGTAGTCTAAAATGCCGGGCGTGCAGCGGGCGATGCCCTCAGTCGGCGTGCCGCTTCAACGGCAGAAGCAGTGAAGGTCGCGTCGCCCTGACTTGCCATCAATGTGGAGCGGTGGGCTCAGCTGGCGCTGGGAGGGAAGCGCGCGGGGGAGGGGGGAGGGGTTTTTGTTGTGCCAAGAAGGTGAGAAGCCAACTTGGGATCGGTCCGGACAGGGAAATATCATGTGCTCCCATACTCTGCATATGACACTAGTCTATGTTATTACTCCCTCCTTTCCGGTTTATAGAGATGTTTAGAGTAACATAGTAATATGTTACAGTATAAGTTACTCCCCACTATGACTAGCCTTGGCCTCTCCCAGTGCTCCACCATGTATAGCTGCTAAGCCTGCCACATAGGCATAAAATATGATGTGGCACCAATAAACTAAGCACCTAAGAAACAAGAAACGAGGTAGAATTTAATGCACCGCGCCTAAGTGTATTGGGATTATTTGGTTTTCGTAAGATGACTTACACACCTAGACGGAGGGAGTACTACTTTCTTATTATGTGGCCCACCTTTCATTCTCACAAAGTGCCTAGGAGCACGTGCTAGAGCTGGCTCTTCACGAAGAGCCCGCTTACCCTTCTCTCTCCTCTTCTCTTTCCTCCAACTAAGTAGAAACATACTAGTTTATTCCTTATAGCCCGCTGACTCAGCTTTATTGTACTTGCTCTAAGCACATCTAAGCACTTACTAGCACCCCCTTGACCGTGGACCTTGATGGTGTACGTCACCTTGTGTCTCATAATTTTCCTCGTCATCATCTAAGTCCTAGAAGATCTCACCCACATCATCATTAGCATGCAGCCGCCTTGATAGACAACATGCACAGAAGGAGTAGAGGCGACTGGGGACGCACCACCACCACATCGTGGGCACTCCGTATGTGCTCATGTGCGTGCAGCGTGCGTGTTTTTTCATCGGTGCTAGCTCTAAGGCCGAGGCCGCGGTCGTCTTCGTCTTCGACTAGTAGTTGAGCAACGACGGCAAAAAGGTGCTGCAAGAGATGCGTATGCGCCGTTGCGTGCGAGCTTCACCGTAGCACGATGAACCGAACGTCGCCGCGGATGGCGCACCCCTCCATGCAGCCGAGTGTGTGCGCATGCATGTGTTATTCACGTGCATTCTGCGGCCAAGTGTGTGTGCATGCACATCCTGTATACGTGTGTTGTGTGCTCCATGTTGTGCTCGTATGTGCATAAGTTGGATCAGATGGAGTTAGTGTGTTGGCTTGTGTACATGCGTGGCTGCATGCGTCCTGTACATGCGTGGCTTGTTGCGTGGTTATCAATAATTCGATATAAACTAGTCCCTCTGTTCCTAAATATAAGTCTTTCTAGCCATTTCAAATAGACTACAACATACGGATGTATGTAGACATATTTTAGAGTGTAGATTCACTCATTTTGTTTCGTATGTGGTCCCTTATTGAAATCTCTAAAAAGACTTATATTTGGGAAGAGAGGGAGTATAAAACATCTTCAACTTAGCATCCTAATTTACCGTTTCTAGTGCTTAGCGAAAAGTTCATGTTCTTTTATTTGTTTATAGGTGGGCAGGCGGCAAAAACAGGGGAAAACGCGCAAGGTTCCTTGCATACGCTCCACCGTGAGGTTCCTTGCTCCTTCTCGGTCGTCGGGAATCTATGCTCTTCAACTCTTTTCTTTTACGTGAGCTTTGTTCATCCTTTTCCCAACACGCGAGACATCTAGCATCAAGGTGCACGTGTCATGCAAGAAAATGGAGATAGTCAGATAAGCAGTGCGTAAGTGAGTCATGCGGGGGGAAAA